>NC_041225.1:35972577-35978376 GCF_002837175.3 Physeter macrocephalus
AAAACTATAAGGACAAATAGACAAATCCACATTTATAATTGGATGTTTTAATACTTGTATGTTAACGATTGATTTAAAAAATAAAAAATCAGGAAAAATATAGATGACTTGAAAATAATTCCAAATAACTTGACCTAATTAACATTTGTGGAATGTGCCACACAATAGTGCAATACACATACTTTTTAAGTGCACATGAAACACTGATCAGGGCAGACCACATTCTGAGCAATAAAACATTTCAATAGTTTAAAAGATTCAAGTCATACAAAGGCTGTCCTTGTAACAAAAGGAATTAAATTAGAAATAAAAAACTGACAGATCTCTTTAAAAATCAACAAATATTTGGAAACTATACAACATACTTCTAAATACCCTATGCATCAAAGAATAAATCAAAAGGAAAATTAGGAAGTATTTTGAATGGAATAAAAATAGAAACACAAAATATCAAAATGTATGGTATGTATGTATGGTATGCTGATAAAGCAGTACTTAGGGGAAAATTTATAGCACTAAACATGTGTATCAGAAAAGAATACGGTCTCACATCAATGACCTCAGCTTTCATCTTATGAAACTAAAAAATAAACAAAGTAAACACAAAGAAAGCAGAGGAAATGAAACAATAACAATCAGAATGAAACCAATGAAACTGAAAACAGAAAAACAATAGAGCCAATCAATGTAACCAAAATCTAGTCCCTTAAGAAAACTAATTGATAACTAATTGAAAACTAAAATTGATACCCTTACCCAGACTAGTCAGTTAAAAAAAAGATATAAATTACCAATATCAATAATTACTATAACTTCTATAGATATTAAAAGGATGATAAGAAAATGTTAAACTATTTTTATGCCAATAAATTCAACCATTAAGATGAAACGGACAAAGTCCTTAAAAGGCACAAACAACCAAAGTCTAATCAAGAAGAAATACATAAACTAAATGGCTCAATATCTATAAAACAACTGAATTTGTAGCAAAGACTGGAGCAATGCATCAACAAGGCAAAGAATGCCAAGGATTGCCAGCAACCACAAGAATCTAGTAGGAGGCAAGAAAAGATACTCTAGAGGCTTCAGAGAGAGCATGGCTCTTGGACACCTTGATTTTACACTCCTAGCCTCTAGGACTGTGAGAGAACAAATTTCTGCTATTTCAAGTCACTTAGTTTGTGGCCCTTTGTTACAACAGCCCTAAAAACTTAGTACAATGACAAAGAGGGATTTATCCCATGAATGCAAATGTAGGTTAATATTAAAAATCAATTAATATAATCTACCATATTAATATACTAAAAAATGATCATCTCAATAGATGCAGAGAAAGCAATTGACAAAATTCTATGTCTATTCTTGATAAAAACTCTCAGCAAAGTAGGAATAGAAGGGAATGTCTTCAACTTCATTTAAAAAACCTACAGCTAATACCATACATAATGATGAAAGACTGAAGATTTTCTCCCTAAGATCAGTAGCAAGATAGCAATGTCCTCTCTCAGCATTTCTATTCAACATCATATTAGAAGACCTACTCAGTGCAATATGTTGAGAAAAAGAAATAAAATCCATCCGCATTGGAAAGAAAGTAGTAAAACTGTCTTTGCTCACAAATAACATGATCATCTATGCAGATACAATCTGATGGAATCTACAACAAAGCTACTAGAACCAATAAGTGAATTTAGCAAGGTTTATGGGATACAAAAATCAATATACAAAAATCAACGGTATTTCTATATACTATCAACAAGCAATCAGAAATTAAAACAAAAATTACCATTTACAATAGCATAAAAAATATTAACTACTGAGTGCTAGGTCTACCAAAAATGAGCAAGACCTATACAAGGAAAACTATAAAACACTGCTGAGATAAATTTTTAAAGATCTAAATAAAGGAGAAGTATACTGTGTACATGGGTTGAAATACTGTTAAGGTATCAATTCTCCCCCAAATTGATCTGTAGACTCATATAATTGCAATCAAACTACCAACAATATATTTTTGCAGAAATTGACAAGTCAATTTCAAAATTTACTTGGAAATGCTAAGGACATGAAATAAAGAAAACAACTTTGAAAAAGAACAAAGTCGTACGACTGATACTACCTGATTTCAAAACTTTTTATAAAGCTACGGGAACTAAAATAAGGTGATAGTGACAAATAGATCAAGGAAATAGAATCGAAAATTCAGAAAAAGAACATATATGTACATATATGAACAACAAATTTCAACAAAGTTTCAATATCGTCTCAGTGAAGAATATCCACATGCAAAAAAATAATTTAAAACAGATCATACACCTAAAGGTAAAGGCTAAAACTATAAATTTCCCAGAAAAAAAAAAGAAAAAGGAATAAATCTTTATGACCTTAGGTTAGGCAATGCTTTCTTAGAGACAACATCAAAAGCACAAATGACAAAAGAACAAAAGATAAATTAGACTTCTTCAAAATTAAAAGCTTTTCTGCTGCAAATGATACCATCAAGAAAGTAAAAAAAGACAACCCACAGAATGGGAGAAAATTTATTATATGATTTATATATCTGATAAGGGACTTGTATTCACAAGGTTAATAAGAGTGACTCCTCTTTTTTTTCATTTTTAAAAAAATTTTTATTGAAATATAGTTGATTTACAATGTCGTGTTAGTTTCAGGCATACAGCTAATTTATTCAGTTATACATATACACAAAAATATACACTTTTGGGCTTCCCTGGTGGCACAGTGGTTGAGAGTCCGCCTGCCGATGCAGGGGACGCGGGTTTGTACCCCGGTCCGGGAAGATCCCACGTGCCGCGGAGCGGCTGGGCCCGTGAGCCATGGCCGCTGGGCCTGCGCGTCCGGAGCCTGTGCTCTGCAACGGGAGAGGCCGCGACAGTGAGAGGCCCGCGTACAGAAAAAAAAATATATATATATATATACATATATATATATATATATATACACTTTTTTTTTTAACATTCTCTTCCATTATAGGTTATTACAAAATAATGAGTATGGTTCCGTGTGCTACGGAGTAGATCCTTGTTGGTTACCTATTTTATGTATAGTAGTGTGTATATTTTAATCCCAAACTCCTAATTTATCCTTCCTCCACCATTTCCTCTTTGGTAACCATAAGTTTATTTTCTATGTCTGTGAGTCTATTTCTGTTCTGTAAATAAGTTCATTTACAGATGGCCAAAAGTCACATGAAAAGCTGCTCAGCATTGCTAATTAGTAGAGAAACACAAATCAAAACTACAATGAGGTATCACCTCACACCAGTCAGAATGGCCATTATCAAAAAGTCTACAAAAAATAGATGCTGGAGAGAGTGTGGAGAAAAAGGAACCCTCTACACTGTTGGTGGGAATGTAAACTGGTACAGCCACTATGGAGAACAGTATGGAGGTTCCTTAAAAAACCAAAAATAGAGCTACCATATGATCCTGCAATCCCACTCCTGGGCATATACTCTGAGAAAGCATAATTCAAAAAGGCACATGCGCCCCAATGTTCATAGCACCACTGTTTACAATAGCCAAGACATGGAAGCAATGTAAGTGTCCATCAACACAAAAACTTGTACAACAATGTTTATAGGAGCATTATTCAAAATAGCCAAAAAAGTGGAAACTCAAATGTCCATTAGTTTATAAATGGATAAATAAAATATACTGATACATGGTACTACATGCATGAACCTTGAAAACACTATGCAAAAAGAAAGAAACCAGTCACAAAGTCTGACTACGTTTATATGAAATGTATAGAATAGGCAAATCTATAGAGAAGAAAGTAGTGTTTGTCTAGGGCTCAGGGGAGTGGGTACTGTGGTGTGACCATTTAATGGGTACGGGGCTTCTTCGGGGGATAACAAAAATGTTCTAAATTTGAGTGTGATATATAGTTGGAAAGCTGTGAATATGCAAAAACCATTAGATATACTTTAAATGGCTGAACTGTATAGTATATACGTAAATTATATCTCAATAAACAGTTTTTAAAAATAAAAAGCAATTCAGTGAAGAAAGGATAGTCTTATCATCAAATGCTGCTGGAAGAATTAGATATCCATAAGCAAAATGATGAAATTTATACCCTATACAAAAATTAACTCAAAATGGGTCCCAGCAGTAAAGGCTCAGGAAAAAAGAAAAGTCAAGTTTGGGGGGGGAGTCGACAGCTGATGAGATGATAAAGGCCTCAGAAGGGCTCCAAACACAATAAGAAATAAGGACGCCCATCAGTAGAATTTCTGAAACTTGCCCAAAGACAAGAATCATCTAGAGTGACCCCTTAAAATAATCTTTTTAAACATCAGTAACTCAGGCTGCTATTGAATCAGATTCTCTGTGGGAGAAATTTGGTCAACTCTAACTTAATATGCACCCATGTAAGCCTTATCATGAAGGAAGTTTAGAAAATACTGCCCTGATGTACATATTTTTGCTTGTAAATGAATATAAAATATAGCAAAAACGTTTAAATGACCTATTTGGGTCTGTAATGATTCCAATGTACAGTATGAAACTCATTTGTATACGAAGGGCTATACAGCATAGGGTTTCAGAATCCAGACTTTACAGCTGGACAGTTGGAATTTACACCCACACTCCACCAATGGAAGTTAAATAGTCTACCTTCATTAACAATATGGGAATAATAAAAGCATCTAACATGTTTGTGAGCAAGGAATTGAAAAACGTCTCCAAGAAAAGCATTTAACAAAGTGCCTAAGACATAGTAAATTTCCCATAAACTGGAGCTCTTATCATTATCACATAATAACCAAACCCTCCCACCAAATTCTATGTTTTAACTGCCCACAGCCTCCTAAGAATGGTGGAGCCCCCATCAGTTTGCAAATCCCTTTGATCAGGCTGGGGGTGCTAATGCTAAATCCTTCATAATAAAGGGGTGAGAAATTGGGAAGAGAGGCGTCAGGCTGAACCTGGCTGAAAAGGGGGGCAAAGGAGATTCTACCCCCCATTTTCTTCATCCCCATAGAAGAGTCCATCCAAGACGGGTCTCTGAGAAACAGAAATATCTAGTGAATAGTTTTACATTTTACTGGGGAATTATGACTTAAACTCATTCCTCTGTCTTACCCATTAAAACTCTATGTCTTGCCCATTAAAACTCCAAGTTGATCATTAAGATTTTTCTGAACATCTAATCTTTAAAGGAAACGTGAAAGAGGGGCCGCATTGATGGGCTTGACACAGTGCGAAACAGCAGCTCCAAGGAGTAGGTGACGGGGCACTGGGGCATAATAAAAATAATGAAATAAGTCTGCTACTACTTTTTTTTAAATCTCTCTATGTTAATATTATAACGTTTTAATGAAAGTTGTCCCAGCGATAAAGCCTTATTCCTGGAGGAAGAGGTAAGTCTCTCCCCTAAAGGGAAAAGGTATTCCTGGTTTAGTCTCTTACGCCTGGATTTGAGGAATCTAACACTCTTGAGAGCATTCCAAGTGGATGTGGAAAGATGAACCGGGCCAAACGAAGGTGGCCTGGGAGCCAAATAAGATTAGTGGTAGGACGGGAATAAAACACAGACCTACTAGAGCATGGACTTGAGGACATGGGGAGGGGGAAAGGTAAGCTGTGACGAAGTGAGAGAGTGGCAGGGACATATATGCACTACCAAATGTAAATTAGATAGCTAGTGGGAAGCTGCCGCATAGCACAGGGAGATCACCTCTGTGCTTTGTGACCAATTAGACGGTGGCATAGGGAGGGTGGGAGAGAGACACAAGAGGGAGGAGATATGGGGATATATGTATATGTAGAG
>NC_041225.1:35978459-36005138 GCF_002837175.3 Physeter macrocephalus
AAAAAAAAAAAAAAAAAAGAAAAGAAAACCTCTGGCAGGAGGTCTCAAACTTGAAGACAAGTTATCTATGCCTTGTGAGACCAAATACAGAGGCAGGCTTCATTCATTTCCAGTTCATTACCATCAAACCCTCAATAAAACTGCATGCAGCTTCTACCTAGCTGTGTCACGGGGTATTAAAGCAAGGACCTGTGGTCCCCTGTTCAGTATTATCATTTAAGAGAGAACAATGGCTCCTGGAGGCCAGCAGGGTGGTGACAGTAACTGGTACAAAATTCCAAGAAATAGTGAATCTCTAGGAAGAATCACAGCAGGAAGATCAACCAGCCGTTTCCTATTCTCTCTTCGTTGCCAACAATGTGGGTTTAAATTTTATTTGCCTCTCTCACAACTACAAATTTTGGCTCTTGCTGAACCAATGTCTTGAATTGTTTTCTTAATTCTACATAAAATTTGGTTCCACTCAGTAATAGATTTAATAGATCGAAACTATCACCAAATTTAATAGATTGAAATTATCACCAAATTCATTACTGGATTGTTTTATTGATCTAACACTGCCAAAGAGCCGTCACTTTCTAAAATCCCTTCATTTTCCCTTTGCTTCCACCTCCACCATCCACCCGTTGGCCTTCTTCCTGGACCGAGCCACAGAGAACATTTCACCCCATCACTGCTTACCAACAGTGAGTAGGAAACAGCAATGCGACACTGAGATGGGAATGCTGAGCAGCCAGCCAAGGTTACTCACCACTCCATGGATTCATGAAATTCATATTTGTGCTCAGCTAGACAATAAATGACTACGTGCAGGTCATGGGATTTATGTGTGTCATGAGTCATTAAAACCATGAATACTAAATCCTCAAATACTAAGACTCTAGTGAAGAAAATCTCACTGTGACAAGCTAAGTGTCTGTCTCTATGGCTCTTGCATCTCCATCACCCACACATGTCAATCACCAGTGCTCATAATGATGCATGGGATGGAGTATTTAAAGAAGCACAGGGACATTTCTATTTCGACTCTGCAGTTCTCACAACGTCTAACACAGAGATCTGTACGTAGAAAAAATGTCAATCAATGTTTGTCAAGTGGTATGCTCTGTTAAAAAAGGCAGATAAAAAACAAACGTTTCTAAAGTTAAAATTCATTCACCATTCTAATGAAATTAATCCAAACAGTAGTGGATATCTAATATGGACCAAACATTTAAACATGTGATATCTAATGTATACTTGTAGGCTAAAAGAAGTTAGATGGTAGACATAGGGAAAGGATTTGTGGTTGTCAAGAGGGAGGAGGGGCAGGGGAGGGTTGGGCGGGGAGTTTGGGATTAGCAAATGCAAACTACTATGTCTGGAATGGATAAACAACAATGTCCTATTGTGTAGCTCAGGGAACTATATCCAATATCCTGTTATAAACCACAATGGAGAAGAATATGAAAAAGAATATATATACATATATACACACATATATATACACATATATGTGTGTGTGTGTATATATATACACATCACTTTGCTGAACACCAGAAAATAACACAACATTGTAAATCAACCATACTTCAATTAAAACAAACAAACAAAGTTAGGTGGTTTCCTAAGGTCACACAGCTGTGAGCTGGGGAACCAGATGTAAATCCGGGTCTCTATAATTCTGAAGGCAGGGTTGCCTCTCAAAGAAACCATCTGGAAAGAACCCTCAAAGAAGAGAGAGAAAGGAAGTGGAGGCTGGATGGCTGAGGGGGATGATACGTCTAGTAACCCAAGGTGATTAGAGGCCCAGGTAAAAGCCCACACTGTCATCTAAGACCTTGGCTGTCTCCAGAGCTGGCATATGCTGAGTTACCAAGTGTTTTTGAAATTAGAAGTGATATTGGACAAGTGATCATTGTAAATAACTCTTGGCTACAACCATTGAATGTGCGATGAGGAAAGGGCCTTTCCCTATGATGGTGCCTCTCCCCACATCCTTTGATGGAGCTCACTCTACCCTTTTGGTATTCTCATGACACTCTTTCTTAAACCCCCCTCTCGGGTATTCTGGCCTCTCTGAGTTGTCAGTGGCTAATACCAATATAAAGGTTTTAACTGTAATGCTCTTGAAGCCCTGATATGAGAACTTCAGAACATCAGTAGACCTAGAGTCTGCATGTGAAGATCAGGGATGAGCTGGAACCTTTCTAGGGGTCATGAAATGGCCACCTATTGGTAGACACCTAGTCCTCAGAAGGTATAAGCCCTGCTGCATCAAATAGACCTGAAATCTGTGCAGCTGCTTTTGAATTATGGTGTGTAAAATAAGCCTCTACAATCAAAGGAAAGACAACCTGGGAACACCTTAAGAAGTAAAATTGACTTGATTTGATTTTAAAAAGGAATTTTTAAAATAGCTTTGAATATGTGCATTCATCTGAACCATAATATGCTTTTGACAGACTTAGGTTAAAGCAACTGAAGAAAAAAAAAGTAGAATTTAAAGCATATCCAGGGCTTTCAAAGCATCGTACAAGCTTCACTGACAAACACAAAAAGAAGCTTCAAACTACAAAATAAGAACAATGAGAATCAAAGGCAAAGGAAAATGAACAAACAGGATAAAGCGAGGAATTCTTTCTTCCCCAGGAATATTTTTAGTTTATTGCTTCTTGTTAAAGTTTACTGCATGTCATTATAATCCTGGGCATGAGTTCTTTGTGAATATTTGAATTGCTTTGTTTCAGAAAGTTTGTTGGGAGGAGGCAATGGCATTATTATACACATTTAGCAGAATGTTCCCTGTGGTCTATTGAATCAAGCTAAACTCCACATTCAAGACCTTACCAAGTGACTCCAGTCTATTTGTTCAGCTTTGTCCCCACAACTCCCTCTGTCTGAAATGCCACGCCCCCCACTCTATGTACCCAAATCCTTCCCATCTTTCAAGACCCAGATCAAAAGCCAACTCTTCCCCAGAATATTTCTCAGCCTCCCCCAGGACATAAGGATGATCTCCTCCCTCATTTTAATTTCCATATCATTTTATCCATACATGCCCACAACCAATTTATAAAAATGCCACATTTAGTCTTAAATAACAGTTATTTGTGCACAACTTATTGCCCCTAATGCAGTTTGCTCCTTAAGAGCAGACATCATACCTTCTATATCTCTGAAACCCTTGAATTATTTAGGAAAGAACTTGTCACATAGAAGGAAATCACACACACACACACACACACACACACACACACACACACACAATCAGTGAATGAATGAAAGTTGTAGTGCCTATAAGCATCCTTGATGCATAGAAAGGTAGAACAGGTGTACAGCAGAATTCTTTGGTGTAGAGGAGAAGGAGAAGTCAGGGGGTGTGGCCAGAGAAAATGACTTTGCTGGTGGGGGAACAAGCGAGATATTGTGGACTTAGCATTGCAACCAGGAATACCTGCCACAGTGCAAGTTGATTAGTCAATGTTAGAACAGCAATGAATTAAATTTTCTACTCTGGGTCAATAGTTTCTCCTAACATGTCCCCTATCTGCATTCCCTGTTTTCAGTAAATGTTTTTTTATACAGCCTGTTTAAATAAAATACTCATAAGATCTCAGGACTGAAAAGCACCTTAAAGTTCATGTAGTCTAGGGACCCATTCCATGTTTGAGAAGCTTGGACAACATCCCCGTTGAGTGGTCATCCATTCTCTGCAGGGATATCTCCTATGGTAGGCAGAATCCTAAAAATAACCTCCAAGATTCCACAGCCCTTAATCTCTGAACCCTGTAAATGTGAGGAGATATTACTCCCTTGATTGTGTCATAAGACACAGTTGACTTTAAAAAGGGGAGGTTGTCTGAATGGATCCAATCTAATCACATGTGCCTTTAAAAGCAGAGAACTTTCTCCAGCTGGTAACAGAAGGAAGAGTCAGAGGGATTTGAAGCACAAGAAGGACTCACTACTCCATTGTTGGCTTTGAAGATGCAGAGGACAGAAAGCCAAGGAATGCAGGTGGCTTCTGGAAGCTAAGAATGACCCCTGGCTGAGAGTCAGCAAGGAATGAGGACCTCAGTCCTACAACCTCACAGAACTGGATTCCGCCAACAACCTGGATGAACCTAAAGCAGATTCTCTCCCAGGCTAGCCTACATCTTGACTTCAGCCTTGTGAGACTCTAAGCAGAGTATCCTGCTAAGCCTGCCTGGAATTTTGACCAACGTAACTGAGATAAAAATGTGTATCATTTTAAACTGCTAAAGTCATGGTAATTTGTAGGTGTTTGGCAGCAGAAGAAAACTAATACACTTCCACTGACATAAAGTCACTCTCCCCAGTAGCAGCCTCTTCTATCTTTGGAAAACCCTGGTTAGTAGAAAGTTCTTTTTTCAATTCAACAAATTATTTATTCCTATAACACCCATTGATCCTGCTCCTATCACTAGGCTCCCTTAGAGCAAATTCAATCTTTCTTCTACGTGACAGCCTTTCAAAAATTAAAGACGTTTCTCATGTCACATCTTTAGTCCCTTAAAGCTTTCTTCCTATTGTGTGGCTTTGAATGCTTTTGCCATCCTATTCACCAACCTATGAGTATGGCCTCATTTATCCAGGTGACTAATAAAGTGAGGCAGTAATAAGGGATGCTGTATTAATGCACCCCTTGCTGGCACTACACCATCTCTGAATGTCTTAGGCCAGCCCCACCAACTTTCTCTAGCTTGAAGCCTAAGTCTAAGGTACATGGATAATTGGTACCTTAATTAAGGAGGAGATGGATTACCTTTTAGCTCCCAGAGAGAAACTTCCCGGATATCTCGGGATCAGCCATTGTTTCATCATAACGGGAAGAAAAAAAAATGGTCCAGGAGGTTTGATTTTTCATTTCCAGGTTTCTACTTGGCAGCCACCTAAATGTGTATTTGGTGTATGAAGTTTATGAAGGAACAACCCTTCTGACAATGATGGAGAAACTGGTACTGAACTAGTCCTCCCACTGTAAACAACTATAAAACTGGAAGAAATATATCATGTGACTCTTTTCAGACATGAAAAGACTGCGATCCTTGAGAGAAGGAAATACAGGTGTACCAGTGAGGGATCTAGCAGTGAAGGGAGCAGGTTTGGAGCTGAGAAGCAGTAACTGATAACTGAAGCACAGGCTGAGCCTCCTAATTGCCCTAATTTTCTTCCTGGAGGCTCTTCTCAGACTGTGGTGTGGAAAGATGGAGCCCAAGAAGAGCATAGAGTCTGGCTGAGCTGAGGAGGCAGAGATCAGATTTGGGGAGGGACGAGCTGGCCAGAATTTGCAGGCCAGGGTACCATAGAGGAGGGGGTTGCACAGAGAATGAGCTCTTTAAATCTGCATTTGGGGCCCCCTTAAGTAATTGGCTGAATATTAAGCTGTACATGTACAAGGGCAAGACTCCACAAGAATAGTTCTAAGAGACATAAGACCTCGTACTGATCGGAGTGGATAAAGCTTGTTGAAAATTCCAGGCATTCAACTGAGATCTCAGAAAGTCTATACTTTGGGAATAGTACTACCCCATCTCTGGAGTTAGAGCGATTCTAGACTCAACTGTGGTGGGTTGAATGGTGGTCGCCCAAAAGACAGGTCTATGTTCTAACCATCAGAACCTGTGAATGTGATCTTATTTAGAAAAAGAGGTTTTTTTTCAGATGTAATTATATTCAAGATTTTGAAATGAGATCATCCTGGAATATCTGGGTGAGCTCTAACTCCAATGACAAGGATTCTTATAAGAGACAGAATAGGAGAAACAGAGTAGAAGGCCAAGAGAAGATGAAGATGGAGGTTGGAGTTATGCATGCTAAGCCAAGGAATGCCTGGAGCCACCAAAAGTTGTAAGAGGCAAGGGAGTATTCTCCCCTAGAGTTTTCCAAGGGAGTGCAGTCCTGCCAACAGCTTAATTTCAGGCTTCTGGCTTCCAGAATTGTGAGAATAAATTTCTGTTGTTTTCATTCGCAGTTTGGCGTTTTGTGTTAAGGCAGCCCTAGGAAACTAATATACCGCCCTAACAAAACTGAAAGCCAAATAACAAAATGTTTTTGAAAACTCTAGGGGTCAGCTTGACCCACTAGTAAATATACCACCTGAAATTCAAAATCTTTAAAAGAAGATAATAATATCCAGACTTTCAATCATGTAGCATTCACTATTGTCCAGAATAGAATAAAAAATAAAGAGACATGAAAAGGAGCAAGAAAATGTGACACCCATAACCAAAAGAAGAAGGACAAGGAGTTGGAGGAGAAGAAAGGAGGGGAGATGAAGTGAAGGAGGAGAAAAAGAGAAAGAGAGAGAGAAAGAGAGAGAGAGAGAGAAAGGAAGGAAGGAAGGAAGGAAGGAAGGAAGGAAGGAAGGAAGGAGAAAGAAAGAAAGAGAGAAAGAAAGAGAGAGAGGGAAAGAAAGAAGGAAAGAAAGAAAGATCTAGAGATGAAAGACATGGTGGACTTTACAGATAAGATTTCAAAACAGCCATTTTAAATATATTTAAATAAAGAAAAAGATACACACAATGATTGGACAAAAAATCTCAGAAGGGAAATGAAAGAGAACCCAATGGAAATTCTAGAAATAAAAAATACAATATCTGAAATAAGTTTTATAAATTCCTGAACTTTACATACATTATCTCATTTAAGAAGCAACATGACACAATGCAACTATCACGAGGCTTGGCATTCAAATTCTAGCCATGGAATTTGGGGCAAGTTACCGTAACACGTAATATATGTTTTTTCTGACCTGCAAAGCAACCTACTTTTCCACCCCTTTCTCCTGCGTTTGCTTTTTGTCCACACCATAAACAAGGGTTCAAATGAAAGCAACCATCTTCTTAGAAATCCCGTACTCCCTGCCACAATCCATGGACTAGAGAACAGTGACCCCTGACACAAGCTGGGACAATGTGTCCTTCCCTTTGAATTTTTAAATAGAATAAGAGAATAGAGTCAAGTTTCCCTCAGTCAGAGATTCCTCTATGTCTAATTAAGTGATGGTCTTCTCTCAGGGTATCTGATTGGCTCTATTCCAATTCTTCAACAGACAGTTTTTAAGTTGACCTACTTCTAGTTATCAAAAACCTGAAGCTGTAGCGTTTGAAGAGATCTTGGTGTAAATGTTTTTATTTTCCCTCTTTTTGCAGCTGGAGATAGTAAAACATTCAAAGAATAAGTGGTTCTCTCCATTTGCCTCCTGTTATTCTTCTGCCAGACACATTATATTCCCATGCCTTATTTCGCCAAATGCCCATATCCTGCCATGCCACTGTGCCTTTGCTTAAGCTAATCTCTCCACCTAGAACATCGTTTCTTCTCTTCCCTCTTATCAAAATTCTGTCTATTCCTTTAATTCTCAGTCTAAAGATCATCTCTATGAAACCTTCTCTGGTCCTTCCAAAGCTCTTCTTCATGTCTTTACTCTAGAATTTTATAAACCTCTTGGAGAGCACGCATCATCCCATGACGTGTATTCAAGCTCATTCTGCTGCTGTCTACCTTCTCACTTGGAGTGTGGGCTTTGGGGAGGGAGAGAGGAGAGAACAAATTGGGTCTTTATTCATCTTTGAAACCCTCACTGATCCTGCCTCTGTGAAGCTGTGCACATATAATGATTAATCAATATTTACTGAATTCAACCAAATTTTTCATTAGCAGAGACTAACTCGTCTCAAAGAGTTTTATCTATTTACATAGTAAAACTATCAAGAAATGTTAAAAGAACTGGGATTGCTTTTCTGGGTAGAGAGAAAAAAAATCAATACAGTGCTGCCTTTTGAGTGTAGCTGGCACAGAGTAGGTAGACAATTAACACGTGTTAAATTAAATGTCATGGCCGGACTACGGCTAGTAATCAGAAGAATCAAGTCTCTGGATGTCCTTTCTTTCTATGAGATACACTCCCTCCCATTTATACTTTTTCCTTTGTACTCCAGTAAAACCCAACCTTTGCAATATCGCGTTTCAGTGACACTCCCTCCAGCCCCTGGTTCCCCTTCCCCAGACTCCAGTCCCAACATAACATCTGTTATCTTAATGAGAAGACTCCTTTTTAATCTCACTTTCCACACAATTCTCAGGGTACCAGGTGGGGGGTTCACATTGCAGAACTTGAATACGAGGTGCATGGGGGTACACAGAGAGCTATTTTCTGCCAAATTCCATTAGTCATAGCCAAGGTTGGGGAGAAGGTTTTCAGTTTTATGAGTCACTGTTCATCTGTCTATAAATTTAGTAATGAAATGCTTATGCCACAGGGATGGGGACAAATTTCATTTTTGTTTATAAAATCCTCGGGGCATGTTTCGATCCAAAGTGCAATAACAGTATAAAATATTGCCCTGATACTGCTGTCTCCAGGCCTGGAACTCATTTCTGTATTATGAGAAGCAAAGAAGAAGATTTATGGGGAGATAAGGAGATAGCTTTTTTCAAGTATTTAAATGAGATTTTTCTTTAAATAGTCATTGTCTGCTAGTGTTCTGTTGCTTGGGACTGAGAAAGAATATTTGTCAGTAGCTCTAGAAACGTGTCTATTTATTGGGAGTCAGGGAAATACTTCAGTAGGAGTGAAAACAGCTACAATATATTAAGCATCATCACAAGCCTACTTTCTACCATCATCACCTTAAATTCTCAATAGATTTTTGCAGAGTAAGTGTTATTAATACTTTATAGATAAGGAAAATGAGGTCAGAGAGGTTGAGCATATTTCCTCAAGTCACACAGCAATAGTGGCAAAGTTGGGATTTACAACAGATTCTTATGACTCCAAAAGCTTTTGCTTCCTCCGTTACTAGTCTATATAAGACCAAGTCACAGAGATCCCTACTGTTCATGATCTGACCCCCCATTCCTATCCTTGAAAACATCTGGCAACTCTTCATTGTTTTTAGGAAAAAAAAAAAGTTTAAAATTTAATACAAATGGGAGAAGGTTGCTCCCAGTACATGGTATAGATATGCTGGAAGGCACTCCTAGACTAGGCTTACGTGCTCTGGCAAAAAAGTCTAGGTCTATAATTTTAATGCAAAGAGACAACCTTAGGAGCTGAGTGTGGGTCTCCCTTGTTAATATAAAACCCTGCAGGCGATGGGATCACTCTTCCTCTTGTCCCTCTCAGAACCCTGCTAAATAAAAGTACAGGCACGAAAAAAACCACAAACCTGTAAGGCAAAGTGAACAGGAAAGGAGATATCAACATATAAAACATTTCAAAGAATTGGGAGGCACAAAGCCGGTGGAGGAGTGGTAACTGCCTTAGCAGAGCAAAGGAAGTAGCTAATGCTGCAGAAAAAAATGCTAACAAGAGCATTGAAAGAACCGGTACTGCGTGGGCCAGGGTGAAGCACCCAGAAGTAATCATGGAGACCAGCTGCAAGACCCCTGGTCGAGCCCCAAGTACCTCTTCTCACCTCTGAGCATCCAGGCAATGGCCAGCCTCCCACACACAACCCCCATGAGGAGGTTTGAAATTTATCTTCTGAGGAAATTAAACCATGAAAACTCTGTATTCGGAGACAACAGAGTTAAGACAAGAATGAAGCACAAGGGCTGAAAATAGAAGCAATAAGAGACAGCCGCCACCTCAGCCCTCTCGTACTGCCCTTGGTCCTAAATCACCAGAAGCCTGGCATACGCACACCCCCAAGCAAAGAGATTATTGCGGGAGGAGACTGAATGCCCCCTGAAGAAAGGCTTCCAAGTACTGACTTTGGGCCAGAAGGGACAGCTTGCCGCTAAACCACCTCATAGGGAAGCTTATCAGAGAGAGTTATGACTACTCAGAAGTCCAGATTAGGCTTTTCATCATTCAATTTTTAATTTTTTGATTCTTAATGTGAATAAGCAGAGGGGGAAATCACTAAATATGTGAAAATGGCCTCTAATGTGAAAGATTGAGACCTAAGAAAAGATAGTAGGAATCTTAAAGACATAGAAGAAGCAAGGAATTTAAAACTATTTTTACAATACATGATCAATATCATCAGAAAGATAAGAGAAGATAACACATCCTGTGGACAAGAACAAGATGCCATAGAAAGGTAAAATCCAAAAAAACCAAGAAAAATTATTTTTGAAATTTGATAGCCCCCAATATTTTATTTACTAGAAGCGGTCAGAGACAAAGTTGGGGAAATCTCCCAGAAAATAGATATCAAATAAACAGAAGAAAGGAAGATAAGAAAATTAGATAATCAATTCAAGATATCCAATACCTAATTGGAATGAAAGAGAAAGGAAACAATAAGGAAAAACAGAAAAAAGCAGAAGAGAAAAAGTTATCAAAGAAATAATGCAGGAAATTTTTCTGTAGATGAAGCACGTGTGTCTCTACCACGTGCCCAGCACAATGAATGAAAAAAACGTGTTAAATTATAGCAAAGGACTCTAATGCTCCAGGGGAATGTGGAGCAGTAGATGGAAGGGAAGAGAAGAGATATGTGAGTGGGAAATAAAATGGCATTGATTTAAGTTACTGAAATACTGGGGTTTATTTATGACAGCAGTGTTATCCTACCATGGTAGCTAGCCTCAAAGATGGCTGCCAACTGGTCCCTTCCCGTCTCTACACTTATGCTGCCCCTCACATCAGGAGAGGATGTCTAATTCCTCTCCCTGGCATCTGTGCTTGCCTTCGTGACTTCTTTGAACAATACAGCTCAGCAGAGGTGATGTTCTAGGACTTCCAAAGCTAGATAAGAAGAAGACTTGCAGATTCTCTCTGGGCATCTTGAGAAGCTCATTCCTGGGATGCTCCCTCATAGAACCCAGCTTCTATGCTGTGAAAAGCCCAAGCCACACGGAGGGGCCGTCCATAGGTGCTCTGGTTGACTGCCTAAGCTGAGCCCCCAGCCAAAGGCAGCATAGACTGCCAACCGCGTGCATGAGCCGTCTTCACTCTGCAGAACAATCAAGCTCCAGGATGACTACAGATACCCCAGCTCCCCCGTCACTACCATGTGGAACAGAAGATCCCGTTAACAACACTGAATGGTGGTGATAATACACTGTTTGAAGGCAGTGAGTTTTGAGGTGGTTTATTATGCAGGAATAGATAGATAGAACACTTACATAATACAAGGGAGTAAATCAAGAAGAGGGAGACATGGGGTTCAGGAAGTAAGAACAAGTGCTATCAACTATCCCACGATGAGAGCTGAGAAGCAGAGTTAGCAACAACTGGTCCCTTCTGGAAGGGGAGAATGGGGATTTCAGGAGAGAGAGCTTGAGGAAAAACAGATTTGATGAGTTTTCTGATATCTTTTAACATTTGGAAAAAATACAGGTGGCATAGGGGGAAAAAATAAGAATAGATACAGAGATAACCAAGCAAATGAAAAATGAGGCAATTGCTTGTTCAAGGAAAATAAAAATTAAATGAGAAAGAAAATGTAATAATTATAAAGAACTTGGTTCATAAATAATCAAAATTTGCATAAGCATTTACATAAGGTAAATGCTGACGAGTTAGAAATTGTGAGAAAACAAGATTAGTAAGATGGGGGTAGGAAATAAGAAGGAAAGGGATGTATAAGAGCCAATTCCATATCTTACATAGAGGAACTCAAAAGGTAATGTTCTAAAACAGATCATAAATAAGTGGCAGCATAAGTACAATATTTAGAAGGACTATCAGGTAAATATCAAAAAGAGTTAAGAGTAGTTGTCTCTGGGAAGAGGAACCAGGTGTGGGAGGAGTCAAGCAGGGGCTGCAGCTTCCTTTGTAAGCAGAAGGGCAGGGGCATAAAATGTGCCAGACTACCTATGATTTCTGTCTCAGTCTGTCTGGGCTGCTGTTACAGAGCACCACAGACTGGGTGGCTTATAAACCACAGAAATTTACTTCTCATCCTTCTGTAGGCTGGAAAGTCCAAGATGGAGGCACTGGCACATTTGGTGTCTGGTGAGAGCCTACTCCCTGGTTCATAGAAGGCCAACTGTCTTTTTATTTGTCCTCAAGTGGCTGAAGGGAGAAGGGAGCTCTGGAATCTCTTTTATAAGGGCACTAATACAATTTGCCCTCATGACCTAATCACCAAAGTCCAACCTCCAAATAGTACCACTTTGCACATTAGGTTTCAGCACATGAATTTGGAAGGAGCTGGCGGGGGAGAGGACACATTCAATCCACAGCATTTAGATCTCAGCTCCACCACTTAGAAGCCCTATGACCTCAGGCAATTAAACAAACCTCTTTGTACTTCAGTGTTCCATCTGTAAGATGGACATAATAATATTAAGTTGTGAGGATTATTAAGTGAGCTAATATATAAAAAGCATTTAGAACAGTACCTGACACATGTAAGTACCTGCCATACAAGCATTTGCTATCATTATGTCAAGCCTTTTAGCCCCATTTGATTTTCATCCATGTGCAAGAATTACTTTGATAAAAACAAAACTTAATTTAAAAATTCTAAAATAAATCTAGAGATTAATGATTTTCTGCTTGCCAATGTCTCTCACATTCTAGGCTGTGCATCTTGGTCCATAGAAAAGGTTTTATCCAATTTCTTCATTTATAAAATAACCTGTCTCACAGAGCAGCAAGGAGAATCAAATTCACTGACACGTGTGAAGTGACTAATACAACACCATGTACGTCATACAGGTTCAAGAAATAAAAGTCCCCACTCCATTACCCAAATTACAGACCATCGGATTATATATACGTAATTAATGAAGAAAGGTTAAGAGCACTAAGATTTTTTGCAGAGAAAACAAAAGCTTGAGGGAGAAAATTAATGGCTGTTAAATTCTCTAGACAGAGGATGGTGCTCAGCCTTCTCCATCTCTGGGGAAGGGGACACAAGAAACCATTGTAGGTTTACAATACGGAAGACTTTACTCTTGGAAGGGACATTGAACACTGAAGGAGGCATTGAAAGTCCCTTCTTTGGAAGTTTTAAAAGCAGAATTCAGTCCCGTGGTTTGGGATGACTTTTCAGTGCTCATGGAAATGACATCTTCTGGCATCAGAATCTATATAATTCACTGAACTTCAACATTTTGCAAAAGATGTGGTGCTTCAAAGGGTGTGTGCCATCCCTGGTTCTCTAATGAGGCAGACTCACAGACACTTCATGCCCGAGAAACTAACAGTCTTTTCAGCCACTCAGGACCCTCTGCCCAAGCCCCCCAGCATGTGCCTGGTTTTCTTTCACTCCTCAACTTCTCTCCAGTTTGACCCCTTAACTCGACACCCTGACATTGATCCCCGCCTCCTCTTCTTCCTAGACTTAGCTCTCCATAGCTTACTACTCCTTCAAGGTGAGGCCTTTGCACTTTAGCCAAGAGACTAGATCATCAGAAGGTAAAACAAAATGAATTTTCAAGTCAGTAATAAAACAAATGAATACATTAAAGGGTGTGGGTTGTCTGGAGACCACTGACTTACTTGGGAAATAAGTGAGCTGAAGAAGAATTTGAAAGTCCCTATAAGTAAACCTTTTTAGAGATAAAGTGCATCTCCAGGTACAGTTAATGGAACACTGAATTAGAAGTTAGAATTCTATTTCTAGGCCAGCACAAATTCCGTCTCTCTCCCTATATTTTTCTCCCATCCCATCTCCATCCCTTTTCCTAGGGGAGCTGACTTGATCACCAAATTGGTCAGTTTCCACCCAGAATACTGATTAGTCACGGCCACCACGCTGAAGCTCACGTGCCTCACGTGCACTGATATGGCGTTTCCTCACTTCTTTCCAGTGGCTGAATGAGCGAGAGACCCCAGTGAGTCTCTGTAATGTGTAGACTTTATGCACAAACAGATAATAAATGAGCGGGATCCCTGTAATATTAGGGATAGATCATCTTTGGGGATTTAGGATGGTGGGAAAACTTCATCAAATTATTATAAATTAAGGTATAAGAGTGAAATCTAAAAGCCCTATCTATGGTCTGGAATGTTATGATTCAAAGAAGCAGCTTTGTCAGAGGCAGATGTAAAACTATGGTGAGAGGCTGGGAAGGCTTCAGAATTGGTATATTTGCAAAAAATAAAAAATAAGAAACAAAAAACAACAACAAAAAACCAAATTTCTTATTTGGGAAAAGAACATAAAAAAACAGAAGAAACAGATCTGATTTTGAAAACAGACTTTGGTTCTATAATCAGAAGAGGAAAAGAAAGAGAAAGGAAAGATGAGACACTCTCACCCAGAAAACACTATAATTCCCAGACTTGGTAAAGCGAAAATGAGGACAACTACAGGAGGAGGTAGAAATTTTTTAAATTATTCAGCACAGCCTGAAAAAAAGTAGGGTAATAAGAGAGAAATTGGAGCACTAGAAACATATCCCACCACTGCAAAAAAAAAAAGGTGATAAAAAGGAAAGCTTCTAACTAGCATTAAAGAATAAGATATACAAAGTCTGTACAACTAAATGGCTGAGGTAAGGCAAGATCTTGGAGAAGGGTGCATAACAAGGATGAATTGTTTCTCTCTGAGCCCCCAAGAGCTTGGACTATGGAAACATCTACAGCTTCGATCAGAAATCTATTGAGGACAGGAGTCTTTGTCTTAGAAGACTTGGAACAATAATTGTTGGCTTAGAGGTCTAGAGGCTAGTTGCGTACCTAAAAAAAAAGGCATTCAAAGGATGTTTTGTTACATGAATAAATATTCTATGAATGGCTGCCAGTTTGAATATCTGAATCCCTTTAATACTTTAAATTGAGACCATTTGAATACAAAAAAAAATCAAATGCAGTTAAAAATTGTATTACTAATTCTGAAATACTGTGTGGAAATTAGTGTGTTCACATACTATAGAGCAGGGCACACTTAGAA
The DNA here is from genome assembly GCF_002837175.3 of Physeter macrocephalus. Classification (NCBI taxonomy): domain Eukaryota; kingdom Metazoa; phylum Chordata; class Mammalia; order Artiodactyla; family Physeteridae; genus Physeter; species Physeter macrocephalus. The sequence continues at coordinate 35,993,267 of NC_041225.1, forward strand.
ATCTCAAGTCTACTGGTGATCTAAAACCAGTTTCTGACATTGCTCACACAATCTTCTGTGATGTTCTCTGGGTAGATGCAAGTGAAACAGGGCCACAGCCACTTTAGTTGACATAATTAAAGATCCTTTCAAACACCATACATGTGGGTAGAATTCACATGTAAATTGTGGATGTTAATCATTTAATTAACAAGATTCTATTTTGAGTGTGTGTTTTAGCTAGGAGTCATCTTCCAAATATCCCAGAGCAGAATAAAATTGCTCATTTTCAGAGGTTTAAATTTCTCACAGGTATATATTGGGGCAGCATAACTGGGGGCGGGGGGGGAGGAGAAAGCTATTTTCAACTCTCTAACTAAAAAGATATAAATTGGAATGTTCCATTATAATTCCCATTCTAACATCTCCTGCCAACATATAGAATGGCCCATTAAATTCACAACTGTTCAGAGAGAGAATACATTTAACACTACTGAGTAGAATGTTGTTAAAAAATTAATCCAACACATTGAGCCCTCCTCCCCTGAGGATGCACTGTATAAACTCTGCCTTGTAATATAATACCTTCAACTCATGGAAAGAAAAAGTGGTTTTTATACATAACACATTCCATTAGTCTCTTCAATTCCCTATTATTTCCTGATATTTTAAAAGGACGCTAACAAAAGTATTGCATAGCAAGATTTTTCTTATATTTCACAGTAACAGCTTTCATGCACTTTTGAAGAAATTGATAATAACCTGCTTCATTTGCAGAAAAATACGCCATAGCTTGTAACTTCAAGTTTATTTTCTTCAACTTGGCAATAACTTTAATGCTTAAACAATCAAGAATTCTTCCTCTAGAGCAAATCTATGGGAAAGGTGGTTATTTTAGCACCTTTCCAAGCATTAGGAAAATCAAATATTAAATTCAGTTAATGAAGTGAGAATTTTCAATTTATACACACACACACACACTCAAATGTACTCTAGAAATAACATCATTTGATCAATAGAGGAGCCCTCAAAGTCCAAAGGATATAATTTCATAGGTTTTAGGTGATATATTTCTATTTTTTTAATTCTAAATTTTGAAATGCCTAAAATAAACACAGAAAAGACTTTTAGAAGTTCATTAATTCATGTCCTTATCTCCTGGCAAGTCAATGTCCTAATTATTCTATAAATGTAGATCTAAAATTAGGTATGGCATGATTTCAGATAATCAGTCAGTTGTTTTTCAATCCAAGCAAATTGAGGTTAAAAAATAAGAATGATAACCTGGTCCATGAAATGTTATCTCTTTGAAATGTGCACATGCATTTAAATGAATCAAACATTTTACAAACAAAGGGATATTTGGATTCTGTATTTAGAACAAATTTACTTAACAAATATTAATTATGTGCCTGCCTAAAAAATGTCTGAAAAATTTTAAGATCATTTAAAGCATGGCTTTCAAGTAACAGCACTTATATCCACAGACTAGTATTCAACCAAATACCCAACAGTAGGGAAATGTTTAAATATATTTTGGTATGTTTTCTTTTGCTTCATTTTCTATGCATTTCTTACTTAGTTGATATCTTATCCCAGCATTCAAATTTTGATGAATTTTGAGGTTGGTTTCCTAACCTCCTCTCCTACCAGCCTCCTTTCATTCTCAATTCCCAATTCTAATTCTAAATTGGTCAATCTACAGGGGAAAATATTTGTATTTGTCCAGATGTACCTACCATTGCTCTGAAGAAAGGTTTGGGCCAGAGACGTTGGTGCATACCATCACCCTGAAAACATTGGTAAGGAAACAAATAAGACATCTCCCCTCCCTACATAATGAGGCAAAAGACAAGAAACTTTACCCCAGAGATTTCACCAACTCTTTCCTTGATTTTATCCCTATCATATTCAACGTGGTGGTATCACTGAGGCTTATGTTCATTCGTAAGAAAAGACTACTCTTAATTGGAGGGAACATGGCTGCTCATCCATATAAGTCCATTTTGAAATGTAAGACATAACATAATTCAAATGGACCCATCTACCAAAAGTTCCGGGGCAATGTACACTAGTAAATGGGAGAGAGTTTTGTATTAAGTGAAACACTTTTCAAGATGACTCAATGATATTTCCCTTTTGTTTCAAGGAGGATCTGTTTAAAAAATTTTTTTTAAATTACTTTGAATCCCCCCCTTATTGTTTCCAGTGGTCAATAAGAATGTTAACAGAAGGAAATGACAAAAATAGCAGGGGAGATGGATAGCTTCTTCTATAAATGGCATCAGGGAAACTGGACAGCCACATGCAAAAGAACAAAACTGGACCACTATCTTACATCATACATAAAAATAAACTCAAAATGGATTAAAGACTTGAACCTAAGACCTGAAACCATAAAACTCTTTAGAAAAAAGACATAGGCAGTAAACTCCTTAACACTGGTCTCGGCAATGATTTTTTTGGATTTGATACCGAAAGCAAACGCAACAAAAGCAAAAATAAACAAGTGGGACTACATCAAACTGAAAAGCTTCTGTACATCAACCATCAATAAAATGAAAAGGCAACTTATAGAATGGGAGGAAATATTTGTAAATCATATATCTGATAAGGGCTTAATATCTAAAATATATAAAGAACTCATATGAATCAATTAAAAAAAAGTCTGATTTTTAAAATGAGCAAAGGATATGAATAGGCATTTTTCCAAAGAAGACATACAAATAGCCAACAGGTCGTGAAAACATGCTCAATATCACTGATCATCAGAGAAATGCAAATCAAAACCACAAAAAGATATCACCTCACATCTTTAGAATGGCTATTATCAAGAAGACAACAGATAAAAAATGCTGGCGAGGATGTGGAGAGAAGAGAACCCCTGTGTACTGTTGGTGGAAATGTAAATTGGTGCAGCCAATAGGGAAAACAGTAAGGAGGCTTCTCAAGAAATGAAACAAAGAACTACCACATGATCCAGCAATTCCACCTCTGGGTATTTATCCAAAGGAAATGAAATCACTGTCTTGAAAAGATGTCTATACTCTTATGTTCATTGCAGCATTATTTACAATAGCCAAGACATGGACACAACCTAAGTGTCCATCCATAGATGAATGGATAAAGAAGATGTAGTGTATACATACAGTGGAATACTATTCAGCCATAAAAAGAAGCAAACCCTGCCATGTGCCACAACATGGATGAACATTGAGGACATTATGCTAAGTGAAATAAGAGAAAGTCAAATACTGTATGATCTCACTTTGGTGTGGAATCTAAAAAACAAACGAACAAACAAAAATCTCATAAATACAGAGAACAGATTGGTGGTTGTCTGAGGCAGAGGGTGAGGGTGTGGGAGAAATGGGTGAAGGTGTTTTTTTGTTTTGTTTTGTATTGTTTTAAGAAAAATACACAGCAGAGGAATTAAGATAGTAATTAGGTTAACAAGCAAAACAAACAAAGCTGAAAAGCTAATTCACAAAAGAAGAAATAAAATTGATAAATATTTTTTTAAATGTTCAGCCTATCTGGTTATTAAAATAAGGACAAATTAAAATATGTTAAGAGGTTTCTGCCTATTAAATTTGTAACAGGTTTTTAAAGCTCACAATTTCCATGAAACTGCTCAAACTAGTAAACTCCTATTACTGGTGAAATAGCAAATATTCAAGTCTCTTTAGGAAAAATGTTAGGCAAGTGACATACAAATGTTTTGCCTATTCGATCCAGTAACCTCACCTCTGTGAGTTTAAGAAAATAACCTCAAAAATGGAATAAAGCCATATTCACCAAAACAAGCAAATAAGATCAAAATCAGTATATATGCCAGCAATGAAATAAACCCCAACCCTAAACCATTGCACACCAGTTCAATGGAACAGTCTGCATCCCTTGAAATAACCATTGGAAATACCCCCAAGTAATATGTAATTTAGAAACAGACAAAATTAGGTGTGTAACAGGACTCCACCATGCAAAATATGATTCTGTAGCCATTTTTCTGTTTACCAAATTAATTGTAATATTTACATCATTTTTAAAAGAAAACCATTTTTTAAAAATTTTGTGTGTGTGTGTGGTATGCGGGCCTCCCTCTGTTGTGGCCTCTCCCGTTGCGGAGCACAGGCTCCGGACGCGCAGGCTCAGCGGCCGTGGCTCACGGGCCCAGCCGCTCCGCGGCACGTGGGATCTTCCCGGACCGGGGCGCGAACCCGGTTCCCCTGCATCGGCAGGCGGACGCGCAACCACTGCGCCACCAGGGAAGCCCCAGAAAACCATTTTTTAAATAAACGGTAGGAAAAATTTTTGAACATCTTTGGAAAGGGTAGACACCATCTTTCACACGCATTCATCAGAGATGGTTCTCCCTGAAGGTCTATTAAATAAGACATTGGCGTTTATATATTAGGGAACCTTAGATTCTTAGAGCAGAAAGAGGCATATCATAGTTGCCTAGGAAGTTTATATATTAAAAAATCCTTTTAAAGCTCAGAAGAACCTGTAAACCCATGCTAAACATTTGATATTTTTATTCAAACTCCCTAGTAATAAAAAGAAATACAAATTAATATGAAAGAACATTTTTCTTTCAAATTAAACACAACTTATCTATCAAATTAAACACAACTTAAAATTTTATAATAACCAGTTGTGGAAGCAAGATAATGAAATGATCACTTTCATACATTGCTGCTGGTAGAATGAATAGCATAAATTCAGGGGATTTACTCCTCTGGACATTGATCCCTAAAAAGATAACTCAGAAAAACGAGTTTTTATTATGTCCACTGCAGCATCATTCAACATGGATGAAAACAAAAATACAATCTCAATGTCCAATAGCTGGGTAATCCCTATGTAAACTGTGGTGTATACACTTGAAACAATAGTACACAGCCACTAAAAAAGATGCCTGCAAAAGTAGTAATAATAGGAGGGAATGAGTAGGCTATAATTTTAAGTGAAAAAGAAAGACATAAAATGGTACACAAACAGCATCACTACGACTCCGTTTTAGAAAACACTGTGTGCAAAAAACAGACTGGAAAGAAATATATCAAAAATTTACCAGTGTATACTTCAGTGGCGAGATTATGGGTAACTTTTTTTCTTTTATTCCACATCTTCCGATTAATTTTAAATGACCCTTTTTCTCATTGTAATTCTTCAATTGTTTAAACAGCAAGAAGTCTTGTTTAGTCAATTGAAAATTTCAGGCACAAAGGGCATAAGCAGGTTTGCATCTTGGAAGGCTAAAATAAAATTAATAAACAACAATATTACTATGAATAATCATAGTAATAATAATATCTTACACTGAGTATCATGTTTTTACCTTTCCAAAGTAGTTCTTTTTTTTTAGTCTTCCAAGTCCTTATCATCTTAAAACATCTCTCTAAAGCAAATTAATTTAATCACCCATTTTTATTTAACGTATTCACCGAGCACGTCACTATCGGACCCCGTAATGTGTGTAGGGAATACAAGAAAATAAGACGTGGCTCATGAATTTGAAGAGCTCACAGGCTAGAAGAAGCAAATGAAGAAACAGACAGTGGTGATCACTAAAGAGGTACACGTGGGAGGGTTAAACCTGCCCAAGGGAAGCAAGGACATCTGAGCCTGGTCTTGAAGTGGGAGTGGGAGTTTGACAGCTGGAGAAGGGGAGAGAAGAGGAGTGTGTTCACCCAAGGACCTAGATGTGACACAGAGGAGCTAGCAGGACAGATTGTCTAGGAGGGCTGCCTGGGTGTCATATGCATGGGGGAGGGGTGGGGATAGAGAAGAAACTTGAGGTCCAAAGTCAAGTGATACCCAGCTCAACTGTCAGGGCTGGGACTTGACCAACAAACCTCAGCTCTCTCCACTGATTTCAGAAAAAATATATTAAATTTGAAATTTAAAAAAAAGCTTGATTCATATCTCTGCTGTATCAGGATCACCTTGCTGAGTCTGCTTCCCATGTGAAAAAAGCCTTCCTCATAGGTTGTAAGGAACTATTGAAATAATGGATACCAGCTTAAAGTCCTTTGTGAATTCTAAAATTGTAAGGTACCATTAACACTCTTCTTTCCAGGTTTATAGGGAACCACGCATTTCACTTTGAAAGTTGCATAGTCATGTCAAATTTCCCTGCAGCATCATGGTTCTCAAACTCTGCTGTATACTAGAAACACCTGGGGAACTTTGAAAACTCTTGATACCCAGCCAGGTGCACCCTCATCCATTAAATCAGAAACTCCAGAGGTGTGCTCCAGGCATGGAGCGATCTAAAACTTCCCCAGGTGATTCCAATGAACAGCCAAGTTTAAATATTAGTGCTTGAGCACCTACCCAAAGTATGGTCCAAGGACCTATAGCATTGGCATCACCTGGGTGCTTGGTGGACATGCGGAATCTCCAGCCCCACCCAGGGCTGCTATGTGAGAATCTTCCTTTTAAGAAGCTCTCCAGGTAATTGGTGCACATGAAAGTTTGAGAAGCACCATTCAAGTCAGATTCATTTATTCAGCAAATATTCTCTGAGTTCCTACTCTGAGTTGGACCTCGGAATACAGCAGAAAATTAGTCCTACTCCTTCCTCAAAGACATGCTCTCTAGCAAGCAAGGTAGGCAAGCACATGGGTTACTGAGCAGGGGCAACTTTTTCTGAGGGTGGGGATGGTGAGTGGAGATCAGGGAAGGCTTCCTGGAAGAAGAGAAGTAGGCATGGAACAGACAGACACCACAGAGCTCGGTGTAGAAAATGTTACATTTCAGAGGCAGCAGGTTTGCAATTTGGTGGTTTGAAATTTAGGGAGGAGGTCCAGGTTGGTGACATAATGTGTGTGAAAATGCTCTGCCAACTGTAAATCATTATGCAAATGCAAGTATTTATAAATTATTCCCCACAAATCCTAGTGGGTCTTTCTCATAACTGAGTCTTCAGAATATTAAACTCTTAATTGTAGCTAAAGGAAATCACCAAATCAAGATGAATATTCAGCTATGTGTTGAAGTCCTTGCAAGAACAATGAAAATAATCCCAGACAGAACGATCTAATACAAACCCCTCTGCCCAGGCTATTTGACAAGGGTGACCATATATCCTGCTTTGCCCAGGACAGTCTTAGTTATGCCTGTCATCCCAGCATGATTTTTATGATGCCTTCACTCATTTTCAAAAGTATCCTGCTCTGGACAATTAAAATATATGGCTATCCTGTGTTGGACCCAGTGGTGCTTCAAATAAGTAGGTATTTCTCCATTTTTCAATAAATGTCCCCAGCAGGGACAGTACCCAGGCTTCTGTGGAGTCAGCTCTGATTCCAGGTATTTCCTTTGTTCAGAACAGTCCCAGGAGCCCCAGATATTAAGCACATCCCACACCAGTGTCCGTAACCCAACTGGTTTGAGGGAAGAGCTGAAAAGGCTTCCAGGTGAGCGATCTGCAGGTGGCAAAGGACCCCACCAATCACTGGCCAGGGGCGCTTGCCAGGTGAGAGAGGGGAAGATGCAAACCAGAACGACGCACCATCCAGACAAGCGTCAACCTGAACCCAGCATCTCAGCGCCATTTCGGTCTCCTTCACCAGCTGCCCGCATGCGCACATGACCAGTTCCGTCTTCATGTCTCCAGGCTCAGCTTCTGAGGAAGCCAATGACATTGCTCGTGGAGTCATCAAAAAGAACAATTGTATAATATTTGTGAGAACCCATTCCTGATTTCTGAGCTGCCACTAAGCTCCCCACGGTTATCTCAGGGAAGGGATCTGAAAGCGAGTGGCTGTTTATTAAGTACGTAGTACAGGCAAGAGACCCTTTACATTTCTTATCTCCTGGGATCGTCACTCACAGCAACCCTGGAAATAAGGTACCACGCTGGCCATTTTACACATAAGAAAGCTGACACTGGGCGGGGTTACATTGCCAAAGGCCACAATTTTTAGTGTCCTGTGACCCTCTATTTTAACCCAGATCTTTCCCCTGCTTTTTCATTTATACCACACTGAAGACAAATTAGTCCATCAGTAGGGAACAGAAGAGCAAAATCTGAATATTTACTTAGTTTTTTTGTATTTTCATTTCTGTTGTCCCGCTCCCCAAACCTCTGCTGTTTTCTAGGACAATCCCTGGCCACTCAGCATCTGGAGACAGTACTCCTTTCTAGAATGACACCTTGCCCGAGTGAAAATCATCACATTCAATTTCACCAGTCCTCTAATTGGTCCAAATAATTCTGTGTCACAATTTGCCCTTTCAAAGTGCTGGCGAGTTCTTCTAATTCAGAGTTGTCTAAAAATACTCAAACTATATTTTATCTTGACTGCTTGAAGTCAGGGTCTATTAAAAAACCCCATCGCTGCCAGAAATAAAAAATCCAACTCTAACCTTCCTAAATCTGTCTTACCTATAGCCTGACATTATATAATATGTTCCTAAACATTTTTTAAATCAAATAATAATATTTATTTTAAAAAAACATAGTGCCAGGTAGAATTCAATTCAAACCAGACCAACAAAGATCCATTGAATACCAGCCATGTTCCACCCACTGTTTCAGAGGGAAGAAATTACAAAAATGAATGTGACACGTCCCTAGCCCTCTACAAAAATGAGTCAGGTGGAGGAGAAAAAACGTGCACAGAAGTAACTATTATACAGCCCTTTTGGAAAATTGGAATTTACCCTCAGTGTGCAGTGCCTGGCACATTAAATGACATTTGCTGACCCACATTTTTCTTTCCCTGCACTGAGTTCCCTAAGAACTGGAAACGTGCCCTAATATTTCTTGCACAGTCCAGGACCAGATTCAGGGATTGGTTCATAATGTGTACTCAATAAGTATGTGTCTCACTGGATTGAATTGCCTTAAACTTGAAATTGATGGCAATTTTTTTTAAAATTAGAAAACTGGCAACCTAGGAAAGATCACCATCTTAAGTAAACTTGAGGGAAAGTGAGGGGTTCCAATTTTGGGGAGATGGTGGAGGGATTATTCCCAGTAGGGGGGGTTAGAGAGATAAAAGATGAGGTGGATTATATTCACTGCTAGGGTCCAGACCTGCTGAAATTCCCTGACACCCTGAGCGCCCAGCCGCAGCTTCGGCCTGTAGCATCTCACAGTCCAGAGAGGCCACCTGGCAGATGCCAGCAGGGAGTGTGGGGAGAGCGGGGTGGAGGACATAAGGGTTCCGGCTGCCCCCAGCATGAGGCCTTGGACGCGGGTGATGGTCCTCAATTCCCTTCTAATAGGGTTCCAGGAGGGTCACAACCTGGGAGTAACCGAATTGCCACTTGCCCTCCGGGGAGGTCTACCTGCCAGGCATGCCCGTGCCCTCGGCATCGGTGGTCCTGAGGCTGCTGGCTTGTCCTGTCTTGTCTTCCCCACCTGATCCTGCTGCCGGCCCCACCTGGATGCAGGGATCTGCCTGAAACAAGGCTCTTTCTTCAGTCCTAAGAGCCTGGCATTATCTCAGCATCCGGTAACCTGTCATCGGGGATCTGCTCCCTCCCTAGCCCATTCCCTGATGGGTTACACCAGTGACAACTAAACCCCCATCCTCGGAGCCCAGGGCCAGCTCCCTGCGGAATACCCCAGGAGTTTGCCAAGACTGTGTGGTTCCAGGTCCTACCCACGGAGAATTAGGCAAATGGATGGTAGAGAAATCTGCATTTTTAATAAGCTCCCAAGAGATACTGAGAAGCAGCCAGGTTGGGAACCCACCATTCCTGCCATGGCTGCTGCGTCTCTTTTAGCCCTTCGGCTGGATCAGAAACACCTCCACCCCCTTGTGAGAGCTCAGCATCCTACAACATCATGCTGAAGGGGCCCCGTTACCCTGCCCGGCCCCCTGGCCTCATCGCTCAGCAAATGCAGAACTGGGGCTTCAGCCTGACCTAACATCAGCCCAGACACGTCATTCCCTGGCCTTCTGATGTTCTTAAGCTCCTCAGGACTGAGCTGTGCCCCCCTGGAAATCCCCTTTCATCTTCTGATGCCTGGCAGCCCCAGGCCCACTACAGCCTGCTCCCCTTCCCCACGCCTCTCCCACCCAAGTTCATGCACAGCATTATCTCCAGTCTGCACCCCCAGCCCAGTTCCTTCCAGAAGTCAACTCAGATCCATCAGGCAGTGACATTTTCTGCTGTCCTCTTCTGAAGTGGAAAAAAAATATGCATAAGTCACTGTCACTGTGCTTGGCACACAGCAGATCCCCAATAAGTGTCATGTGAATCTGCATCTAGAGAACACAGAAGAGACCCCACTGGGTCGCCATGATGGCTAGAGTCATCGGGACACTGACCGTGACAATAGCTGCTAATATTTATGTCTATGTACTATGTGCCAGGCATCAACGTTTTAAGACTTTTATATGTATTAGCTTGTTTAATCCTAATGACTCTCTCGGCTAAGTACTACTGAGTTTCCAATTTACAAATGGAGAAAGGAAGGCCCAGAGAGGTGAAGCAACTTATCCAGGGTCACAGAGCAAATGCATGGTGGAGTCCAGATTTCAACACGGATAGTCCCAACGACAAACTGCATGCATCACCACATGGCAGTACTGTCCTCCAGGGTCAAAGGCCGCCTCTAAGAGAGGGGACATCTGCTCTTGTCTTGTCCACTGCTCTTGTCACAGCCCAGAGGGAAATACTTCCAAAATAATTTCTCTGGGCTGTCAGAAGATTTTGTTGCTTCTTCAAGATGACAGACGCCCTCGGGTGCTGGGAACAATGTTCCCAACCTTGAATTGAGAAGGCTGAACTTAATACTGTGGGAAGGAACAGTCTGCCAGGGACCTCAGAGCTCCCCCTCTGCCTTCCAAAGGGCAGAGAAGCAGATGCTGATATTATAAGAAAATCACTTCTTAGCTAAACCAACAAACTGTTTCAAGGGCTCAGAAGAAAAAAGCTGCCGTCAACCTCTCAATTTTCTCTCCAGCAAAGCTGTGTGCAAAGATCCCTCCTCTTCATCCCAAGTCACTCAGCGGAGACTCACTGGAATTTTCAGAAAGATTCTTATCCAAACAACAACAGGAAAAATAACAGCACAGATTTTTCTTAAAAGCCTCGACTTGAATATCCCAAGTCCAAGTTTCTGACCCTATCACAGCGATTTTGTGCATTCGTTTGTAAAAATAATGGAATGCCAAATACTTGAATAAATAATAAGTTGCTTCTCTTCTCCCTCTGGTCTGGCACATGAACTTGGCTCCTCTGCCAGATGAACTAGGTCAGATTCAGTTCAGCTCCGCCTTTGCCCAGCACGGACCAAGTGCCTGATGCTGAGCTTGGTCTTGGGTCCGTGAGATGAGTCCGAAGTTGCTGGCCTCGAGGTGCCCACAGAAGAGACACGTGTGAGATACATAGAGGAGCGACCCTAATTCTTCCTGCATTTGTCCCCTGTTCCTTTCTCCTCATGGCTCCCTTCCAGCAAGCCTCCTCTCTGATTGATGGGATATTCTTTACATGTTACCTGTAACCAGCAAAGATTGCAACCTTCCAGGTCATGGTGACGTCCAATTAAACAGCATAACCCCAACCACGTGGATTTCCTACTTTCCTGTGAGTCCCTGGGAAAGAAAAAAAGCACGGATCCTACTCCTTGTCTTCTAACTTTCTCCCAGATGTGATGCTACACTGGACAAGTTGCTTTATTCTCCCTTTGATGAGTTTTTAAACAAACAAGATAAACAAATAAAGAAAAAGAAGGCTCTGTGGGCTTCCCTGGTGGCGCAGTGCTTGAGAGTCTGCCTGCCGATGCAGGGGACACGGGTTCGTGCCCCGGTCCGGGAAGATCCCACGTGCCGCGGAGCGGCTGGGGCCGTGAGCCATGGCCGCTGAGCCCGCGCTCCGCAACGGGAGAGGCCACAACAGTGAGAGGCCCGCGTACCGCAAAAAA
>NC_041225.1:36005239-36007619 GCF_002837175.3 Physeter macrocephalus
AAAAAAAAAAAAAAAGAAGGCTCTGGTTAGTTAAAGGGCATATCGACGTTTACAGAGCTGATAAGTGAAAGCAGGACTGTCTGCCAACAAAGCTCCTGGCCCCACCACTCTCACAGATCAGGTGGTGGAACCATCTCGAGAAGCAAAGGCCTGCGTGCAGCAGACCTATAACTGGACCCTGCCTCTTATAAGCCAGTGGCTCTGTCCTCACAGTGTCCTTGTGCGAGATGGCACCTGGTCTCCATGAAGCCAAGGAAAGAAAAGAAAGCGGGGAATGTAGTTGGTTGTTGCCATGTCGAAGAGAAAACAGCCAAGCCAAGGAAAGCAGTAAATCCAGCATGAGGCTACTGAGGGAGCCTTGGATTTCCTTCCTTTCCAGTTTCATATTCTAGACTTGCACATGAAGATGAGCTGCTTTTTCTCTTCTAATGCATATATTAAATACACGCACACACACACTGCAGTTGCTATGGGAACCATCCCTGAGCATCTCCTGTCTTCTATTCAATTAAAATTTCACCCTCACATCCTCCTGAAGCGGCATACACTTTCCTTCACAAGAGGACAGTGAGAAGAAGGTACTGTGATGGGGTCCACTTCCAATGAGCAGGCTGAATGTCTCCAAATCTGATCATCTTTCCAGAGAGTCAGAGCACGCTGGCAATCGACGAATCCATCCTAATTAACATTCAGGCAGCACACGAGCTCAGGCACTAGGCCTGGTGAGGGAGGGGTGGGAAGGACCTTTGGGACCACACCTCCAGGTGTCCAGTCAGTGGCCCTCTTAGAGTCACGTAACCTCCCCAAATCCCTACCAGCCATCTGTGGTCTCAAGGAAGAAGGAGGCGGTGAACGCCCATTAATTCAGCACTGCAGGAATTCTGTCTCTGTCCTGATTCTCAGAGGACTCCACCACAGTTTACCTTTCTGCTCTCCATGGAGAAGGAGGCTTGCAAATGATTCTTGTTAATACAATTGCCGAGGAGCCATTAGTATAAGACAGACAACTATTTTGAAGCGCCTCAGAGGAGTCTATTTACAAACTTACCTGGTAATTGCCAAGTAAGCAGTTACAAGGATGGCTTGGGCTGATGTGCAGATGTGATCATTTAAGATCATTTGTATCTATTCATTAAATCATTGGGTTGGAAGCCAGAATACCTAGGTTCCTACCTCATTTCCAACATCTACTGCCTGTGTGTTCCAGCAAATGACTTCAATTCCTGGAGGCACAAATTTCTCATGTGGAAAACAGGACTAATCATGCATAGGGTATAAACCAGATAGCAAAGCAAATGACAAATAAGAACTGTGCAAACTTTGCAGATTGCAAATGTGCATGTTCGTTGGTTTTATTTTAGTTCTCATTGCCTAGAAGGCAACGGTTGTGTACAACTTGCTTGCCAAAGTGGGAGTGAGGGATCACAGTTCTTTTTATTCTTTTTATAATTTTGATGACTTAAAAAAATGTTTTTAAGGGATCAAATGGTGAGTGACTAATATCAGGGCGCATTTATACATGGGCAGTGACACTGACACGAGAGTAGGGGCCATGCTGGCTTAAACTAGTCTGGGATCCAACCCTGCTTATCAATTCATTAAAGCAGGAGGTCTGCCCGATAATAGCTGTCAGCTTTAACCCAGTATTGTCCGTATCTGAAAGTAAAGCACTTAGGCTGAATTAGAAGACCAAAAGCTGACAATCCCAGGATGTACTTACTCCTGGGTCATTCTAGACTAGCCAGTGTTCAATACATAAAACCACTCTTTCTGCTACTGAACGCACCCCTGCAAGCTGGCACGAAATGGGCCAACATCTTAAAGGAGATGGGAGATGCCAATTCCGAGAGGACAGGAGCACAGGTTTTGTAATGAGAGAGAATGTACATAAACCCCCTGGTACAGCGCCTAAGAGTCTAGTAGAGATTATTGCAATCATTAGAACCAAACCGTAAACCAAAACAGATCCTTTCCCAGTGTTTATGGCCTGTCCGCCACCTTGGGGCTGAGCAATTCATAGGTAATATGATTCTAATGAATGTTATGAAGAAACTATGAGTGAGCTGGTGACAAATATTAAATAAACAGTGGTGAAGCATGATAAATAAACCACATTTCTAAGTGGTGCTGGGAAAACTGGACAGCTACATGTAAAAGTATGAAATTAGAACACTCCCTAACACCATACACAAAAGTAAACTCAAAATGGATTAGAGACCTAAATGTAAGGCCAGACACTATCAAACTCTTAGAGGAAAACATAGGCAGAACACTCTATGACATAATTCACAGCAAGATCCTTTTTGACCCACCTCCTAGAGAAATGGAAATAAAAACAAAAATAAACAAATGGGACCTAATGAAACTTCAAAGCTTTTGC
>NC_041225.1:36008232-36015571 GCF_002837175.3 Physeter macrocephalus
CCAAATGTTCATTGCAGCTCTATTTACGATAGCCAGGACATGGAAGCAACCTAAGTGTCCATCAACAGATGGATGGATAAAGAAGATGTGGCACATATATACAATGGAATATTACTCAGCCATAAAAAGAAATGAAATTGAGTTATTTGTAGTGAGGTGGATGGACCTAGAGTCTGTCATACAGAGTGAAGTAAATCAGAAAGAGAAAAACAAATACTGTATGCTAACATACAGTATTTGGAATCTAAGAAAAAAAAGATGTCATGAAGAACCTAGGGGTAAGACGGGAATAAAGACACAGACCTACTAGAGCATGGACTTGAGGATATGGGGAGGGGGAAGGGTAAGCTGGGACAAAGTGAGAGAGTGGCATGGACATGTATACACTACCAAACGTAAAATACATAGCTAGTGGGAAGCAGCCACATAGCACAGGGAGATCAGCTAGGTGGTTTGTGACCACCTAGAGGGGTGGGATAGGGAGGGTGGGAGGGAGGGAGACGCAAGAGGGAAGAGATATGGGAACATGTGTATATGTATAACCGATTCACTTTGTTATAAAGCCGAAACTAACACACCATTGTAAAGCAATTATACTCCAATAAAGATATTAAAAATAAATTAAAAATAAAAAAATAAACCACATTTCTAATTTCCTTTCAGACGAAAATGTTCTATGAAGACAAGAAGAGCAGGAGTAGCTCATTGTCATTAGAATTGGAATAGCTCCAATTCTAATGACAAAGGTGATCAGGGCAGTTTGCTTGCTCAGAGCCCGCTACATGCCAGGCATATCTGGGCACTATCATTTTCTCATTTCACCGTCAAAATGACCTAGTGGGATAAGAATTCCTCTACCCATTTTACAGACGGAGTAACTAAGGTTCGGAGAGGTTGAATGACACACCTCACAGCTGGCAAAGGATGAGAACGACTTTGGAGCACAAGTGTGCCTGACGCCACCATAGCATAGCATCATCCTTCCCAGTTGGGTTGAGCTGCGGAGAAAAGAGCATCTTAGAGGTCACTGTCTCAAAATTGTTCAAATAAAAGAATTCTTTATAACATATTGTGAATCAATGTCTTTATGAGGAGTACAAGGTTGATGGAAGAATCCTTGAGTAATCTCTCGGCTATTGAACTCTCCACTCTCCAGATCTTTCTTACAGGATTTTCATATATATTCTATCATAATTGGCTTCTTAGTCCAACATCATTTATGGAATATCTACTATATATGATGCAAGATATTGGACATTTTAGGAGATGAAAAAGATGGTTACAGTTCAATTCTTAATCTCATGGAGTTCAGAGTCTAACAGGAGAAAACTCTACATAGTTATGTTACAAATATAGTTATATTACAATATAATGTATAATTATGTAATAGGGAAGAACTTTTTGTATTCTATTACAAGTTAATCACTAAAGGGATATTGCCTATAAGCCTAAGTTATACATAATGGCCCATCTCTGGGAACCCTGCCTCCCAGGTAATGAGCATCAAGCTAAAATACCTTTGTTCAGCTCACAGGAAACACCCTGATCAGGTCCACCTGTGAACGACTGCAGGGAGGAAGAAATTAACGCATCCCCTCCGGAGGCTGACTGGAACCAGGAAGTGTTTGACTTTACTCCTTCCCCTTTTAATATAAAAGAAGCCTGAATTCTGACTCAGGCAAGATGGTTCTTTGGGGCATGAGTCCACCATCTTCTGGGTCTGCTGGCTTCCTGAATAAAGTCGCTGTCCCTTTGCCCTAGCAACTTGTCTCTTGATTTATTGACCAGTCGTTTGGCGAGCAGTTTGAGCCTGGACTCAGTAACAATTATACAACATAATACAATGTTAAATCAAATTACAGTTATTATGCAATATACATAGCCCAATGTAGTATAAAGTATTAGAAAATATTCAAGCTGTTCAGAACAGGGAGAAATTAATTTCCAGAGCAGAGGTCAAGATAGGCACTTAGGGGATGTAGGTCTTTAACTGGGCTTTTAGGATGTGAATATTGGCAAAGGGAAGGAGGGAGGTGAGTCCAGGGAATACAGCTGATTCTGTATTCAGTGCCTTTTGAATGATCAAAGAAAGCCTAGAGGGTGGCTGGGAGTGGTTTGTCTTATTGTGTTCATTTACTTTCCAATTATTGCAACCCATACTCAGGATGGTTTAGTGTGTGCAGGTACAGTGTTAGGTACTCTGAATATAACAGCAAACAAAACCAACAATTTCTTGTGCTCACAAAGGTTACTTTTTAATGTGGGGACAACATATAGGAACTAAGTTCTTTTTGTGTCACCCTGTTATCAGTGCTATGAAGAAGAATCAAGATGTTAAGGGTGAGCTGTGCTATTCTACATGGATGGGCTGGGGAAGGTCTTTCCCTCTCTAAAGAAGAGACACTCGTGTAGACCTTACTGACTGATCACCCACAGCCCTGGTTTCTTGAGTGAGGGAACAGAGACCCCCATGCCTTGCTCTCCAAGCCTGAGTCCCGCCAAATTTTCAGAATAAGTGATTTCTAGATCTGCAAACATATACAAACAATTTACAGTTTCTGAGAGTTTTTTTAAATAACATTCACTTAGAGATGAGACCAAAGTTTTACTCACAAATAAACTTTTCAATATTTTTGTCACTAGATTTTCCTGATATTTCATTGCTTTCAAATTTTAAACAAGAATCCTTGAGACTTTCCCCAAACTGGCATTTGGTAATGTGTCACTTGCCAAACTGAGTGAGGAGACGCTGTTATTTTCATTATTTGTATTACGTTAAAAAAAAAACGTTTTTTAGGGATCAAACACTGAGCGACAAATATCAGCCTTTATTGTATGATGAAGTTGATATTTTCAACACTAAAATGATACTAATCAGACAGCTGGGATCTGGCTCTCCTGGAAGAGATGGGAGAACTGCCTGCCAGTTCAGGCAGTGACCTTAATACCAGGCGTGACAACAATCCAACATTGTTTTGCTCAGACTTGCTACAACCCGTGCTGTGAACTTTGGCAAGTCTAAGTTTCTTGTGCTTATACAAATAAAATCCTGAGAGTTAAATTCTTTCCAATTTTATTTTACTGTGGTAAGAACACTTAACATGAGAGCTACTCTCTTAACAGATTTTTAAGTGTACAATACAGTATGGTTACCTATAGACACAGTATTGTACAACAGAGCCCTAGAATTTATGCATCTGGCATAAATGAAACTTTAGATCTTTTCCCCTCCCCCCAGGCCCTGGCAACCACCATTCTATTCTCTACTTCTGTGGATTTGGCTATTTTAGACAGTACTTCACACTTGAAAGGCGTTGTCCTTGATTTAGAGGAGTTTTCATTTCCTGACATCCTAGGGTACACAATGTATTTTATCATTTCATTTTATCCCCAAACAACTCTGAGACGTGGGCATTATTGCCATGGAGGTTAAATGACTGCCCCAGGGCATAGCCAAATGAGTGACAGAGGCAGGATTGGAGCCCAGGAATTGTTTGCTTTCCCGTTAAGAATACGAAGGTGAGACAGGGACTGTCCCTGTGGTTTCTTTCATCCAGATGCTCTTAGCAAAGAAACTGTGGCTGCCTACCTGCTAGAATTTAAGACAATGTGTGACCCTAGCCGAGTCTCTCACTGAACAACTCTCAGGAGATGTATCTTAATATTAAATTCCATATTTACCAAAGCAGTTGCCCAGGACCAGGCAGTGTGGCAGCTTGGACCATATTGTGGTGGCTTTCCATGCAGGGTAAAGAGTTCACTCTCCTTGAGAAGACATCGGGAGGCTTGGAAAGATTTGAGGAAGTGGTGATGTGATGAGGGTATTGATTTTAGGAATAATTCTAGCCACATGTAGAGGATGGAAGGGAGGAAGGTTAGACTGGGGTCAGAGAAACCAGTTTAATGCCAGTTCAAGATAAATGGGCAAAGAACATTTTTAAACAAGCAATTAACGTCAAGAAATACATTTGGCAATCAATTTGGGAAAATATTCTATTTTAATAGCAATCCAATAAGTTTAAATGAAACAAATATATACTTAACAAAAAATAAGAATACCTAGTGCTAATGAGCATATGTTATGACCGACAAAATCACACAGTCCTTTCAGGAAACAAATTGTCAGCATGTATCAAAAGCTTATCAGATTCTTTGATCCAGAAATTCTGTCTTTGGAAATTAGTCCAAATGGATCATTTGGAAGCCTAGAAATAAGTTTTACGCACAGAGACATTTATCGTGACATTTTTTATGACAGTGAAAAATTGAAACAAAAAAAGTTAGATAATAATGCAGACTTGATTTACTATGGTACATTTGTTCAAGAAGTTATTGTAAAGATATTCAAATATGTAATTACGAAGACAGTTATAAAAAAGAAAATGCTTGCTAAATAATAATAACTGAAAATGTAATATAAATTTATTCACAATATGACTACAACTATGCTTGAAAAAAATAAAATCTACACAGGGGTAGACAGGAAGGATTCAAATGATAAGACTGTAAGCAGCTTTCGGCAGGAAAGAGTTCTGCAGGAGGCCCCTTTGTCTTGTCAGTAAACTTAAACCAGTCACCCCCATGTTCTACCCATCTCCGCCCTAGCACACTTTTTAAATCTTTTGATCACACAATACCTTGCCTAACTTGTTAGGTCTTTCCGTACATCAAAGAAGTAGAAATGAAAACGAAGTAATTAACCCATGATCAGATCTCTTCCCTAGCTTCCCCTTCAGTACTCTCGCAAACTGTGTGAACAAGACAGCAGCTAAAGAAGAATCACAAGAAGTCGACAAGCCCGCACACAGTGGGGGGTGGCGAGGACTCTGACCCCCCATCTCAATGATTAACTGAGATACTTCCCTTTTTCCCTTTAAAAACTTTCATGGCCAAGCACAATCTTCGGATGGTTTTGGGGGGTTACTAAGTCCACCATCTCCCCAGATTGCCGGCATTCTGATTAAAAGCAACTTTCCCTTCTACCAACATTTGTCTCTCTCTCAAGTATTGATTTTTGAACGGCGAGCGCTGGACCTGATTCAGTAACAAGGTTAAAGGTGATTTTTGTTTGGTGATGTGACTAAAGCCAATTCTTTCTCTGTTTCTATGAAAACACAAACATCCTTTAATAAATATCTATTTATTTATAATTGAAAATACAATCTCTTAAATGTCTTTTTCAGCTTTCCAAGCATCTTCTTTGCAAACTCAGATGTCCAACAAAGCCACCTGGTTATGCATATCGAGCCAATGACGGTACCTGGGAAAGGCCAGCAAACACTGCCAGGCTTGCGCTTGCTGGCCAGTCTCATGATCTTTCTGAGTGTTGTTCATCCCAGCTGCAGCAGGAGGAGATTGTGGTTATTCCTGTGTTTCAGACATTCATTTGTATTTTCTCCACTCCTCAATTTTCGTCATGAGCCTCTACTTAGGATCTACTTAAAACATCATTAAACACTATTCAGTCCTTCTTTGTCATTATTAAGGCAGACATTAAGCCAGTCAGGAATTCTCAGCCCCCCTAGGGGGACCTTGGACACGATGCCAAGCAAGGACACAGGATCATTTATCATTTCATTTTGCTTTCTTCCAAGGGCATTTGCAATACATGTGCTGATGTTCGTCGTCATACAATTTGAACTAATTTTAACACTAAATTATCAGGAGACCCTAGGTGAGCCAATTATCTAAGGCCAGCCATGGAGTGCTACCATGATCTTTTTTTCCCCACATAAAGGGTAATTCCACTTAGAAGCCAGCAGTGGATGCTGAGATTCATTCAGTCATATGCTGTTTGATAGGTAGGAAGCCAATTCTATCAGCGTTTTTGATTTGCTCTCTTTCATATTGGTCTCGCTTAGTCATGATTTTCATATCCAAGCACATTGTATATAATTTCCCATCTTTTGCCATCCTGATTTTTAAACTTAGGCTGTTTATTTGAAGGAGGTGGAGAGGTTTTTCTCTCGTTGAAGCCTCTTTTTCTTATAATTTTTTTTTCCTGTGAACTATATATTTTGCCCCAGAACAGTAATAGCAAGTGTAAAGAGTCCCTGTTAATAGCTGGGACCCTAACTCAGAGTTTCTGAGCTTCCAATCTCATCAGATTTTCTGGTGGGAATTTGTGATTCTTCCTCTTCGGTAAAGAGTGCATGGAAGACAAAAAATGTCTCTACCCAAGTCCAGGTCTCAAACATGACTCTCACTGGGATGCTAATAAAGGCTGAAGAATATTAAGCAACAAAATGTATTGAAAATGAAAACAGCTTGGGTTTTGTATTCTACCTAAGCTCAAATCTGAGCACAATTTATTATATGCATGACTTCAGTCAAGTTGCTTAGCCTTTCCAAGTATCAGTTCCCTCCTTTGTCAAATGCAGATAATAATACCTGAATTACAGAGCTATGATGAAGATTCACAAAGTAATGTTTACAAAGTGCCAGAAAGATAATAGGAAGTTTAAAATGACATTATTTGTTCTCTCCGGCTTAGTAAGATATCCCTGTGTAACAGATGTCCCCGCATCAACTCTCCCATTGACACTTTCCCTATTAGTTGTGGCAATACTTCTAATAATTAGGACTCCCAAGGGCTGCTCTCAAAAAGCAATGACAACAGCAGAGGTGGTCACCCAGGAATAGCCTGCAGCAGTGGCAACTCCAAACAACTTTTGCCACTGAAGTGTCTCCATGGGGCCTCACCATCTCTTCCTCCTGGGTTCCTTGCTCAGGGTGACTTCCTCAGTTCTGTCGTTCTAGAGGGCAGAGCTTGCCACTGTTCCACGCTACAGGATTCTCCCAAAGACCCATTCCTTTCCGAGCTAATGCGCTTTTAGCTCGTATGCTTGTAATGCACTTTTAACTAATGCACTTTTGGCTCGAGTGCTTGTAAACACACTTTTGCGTGTTTATTCTGTGTTCCAGACATTGTGTTAAATGTTTTACAAGCACTGGCTCATGTAGTCCTACAATTCTCTGAGGTTGTTTAGTATTGTCCTTTTACTAACGAGGAAACTGAGGCACAGAGACCTTACTAACGTTTTCAAGGTCAGACAGCAATAAGTGGTGGAATCAGGATTCAGACCCAAGCAGTCAAGTGCAGACATTGTGCTCTTCATTACCGTGCCACATGACCACCCAGGAGATCTGAGCCCACCTTGGTTACTCTCTCTGATTTCCCCTCTTAAACTCATCGATAGAAATTGTGCCTCAGGGACTTCCCTGGTGGCGCAGTGGTTAAGAATCCGCCTGTAGGGGCTTCTCTGGTGGCGCAGTGGTTGAGAGTACGCCTGCCGATGCAGGGGTTACGGGTTCGTGCCCCGGTCCGGGAGGATCCCAC
>NC_041225.1:36015803-36016815 GCF_002837175.3 Physeter macrocephalus
TCCACAACAACAGAAGCCACCGCAATGAGAAGCCCGCGCGCAGCAACGAAGAGCAGCCCCCACTCGCCGCAACTAGAGAAAGCCTGCATGCAGCAACGAAGACCCAATGCAGCCAAAAATAAATAAATAGATTTCTTTTTTTAAAAAAAGGAAAAGAAATTGTGCCTCAGAAATCAGTCTGGATGCTCATGGTGTCCCAAGGTATAAATACCTTCTTAATAGGAGCTGCTCACTTACCTGTAGATATGATTTCACTTTCTATCATAATATTTAAATGCTTTCCTGAATCTTATAAAGAGAAGAGAAAATCGGTGAAATCAGGCACATATTGTGTTGTTTTCCACTCTTTGCCCTGAAGTATAACAAGAAGGAGTACGTTGGCAGTCCAGCTATTTGAAGTATTACGTAGCCAAATTAATTAATTAATTAATTAATTAACTAAACTTTTAGGAAACCTTCATATGGGTCTAGCTATTGCAACCTCATAGCTTAAAAAATATATCTCACCCATTGGCCCATTTGATCTTCATAAAATTCCTACTAAACAGTTCAGTCATCCTAATTTAATTTAAGTGAAGAAACTGAGGATTAGCAAATTGAAATGACTTTCCCAAGGCCATCCAATTAGTGGCAGTCAGAACTAGCAACCAGCCCGGATGCAAGTTTGGCTGTTAGTCCAGTGCTCACCCCAATGTACCAATAGCTGTGGGAATGTTAAACTACATCACGTATGACCTTTGGTTAGTGACAAATGTCATAAATGCCAGCAAGAAAAAATCTTGTCCCTTGTTTCCCATAGGTTTGTGGGCACAGGCAAGAAACTATGAATAACCACCCTCTTAACCTGTATCCAGCCATCCCAAACACACATGATAATCTAGCTCCCAGGAAGTTCAGCAATGGCAATGTCAAGGACTCACAGACTAACAAATAAGAAGTGCAAATTACTCTCTTGATGTAGTAGACACCCATTAGAAAAGGATTTGCCTTTTTTTTTTTTTTTTTTTTTTTT
>NC_041225.1:36017157-36034260 GCF_002837175.3 Physeter macrocephalus
GCACAGGCTCCGGACGCGCAGGCTCAGCGGCCATGGCTCACGGGCCCAGCCGCTCCGCGGCACGTGGGATCCTCCCAGACCGGGGCACGAACCCGTGTCGCCTGCATCGGCAGGCGGACTCCCAACCACTGCGCCACCAGGGAAGCCCTGCCTGTTTCTTTTTAAAAGCTACTAAAAAAAAAGTCCCCGGCCCTCAGCCAAAGATTCCTAAACTTGCACTATGAAGAATAAATCTACCAGAATAATCATTCTAGAGCCCAAGCTAAAGGTCTATGTGGTTGTTACTCTGTAGGCTCAATAAATAATGCAGGAAGTCATTGTTAATGCCCAGACTGTGAAGGATATAAGATGTTCCCTCACCTGGGTGAGGGTCAGATGCCCCTGCATGTGCAGCAGTTTGTTCTACAGGAGAAGAACCCCAAAATTATGAAACTCTGAGTTTATACAGGAACATAGGAAGATATGACATATTTTCCCAGCCTCACTGCTGAGAGAAAGAGAGAGAGAGAGAGCTTATAATTTACTCTGGAATGCAGTATCATGCGGGAAGAGGTGAAGGTCTCTAATCTGGAATATAAACAATAGTCTCTGGGGGAGATGAAAAGATGTTATTATTATTATTACCCTTAGAATGGGGGCAAATGGCAGAGGAGAAGAGGCATTCACTCTCTCGCTTTATAGTTGGTCAATTTCTAATTCAGAGAAGGCTTGAAACATGCAGGAACACCAGGAAATCCAGGGAGGGTTGTGTTCCAACACTAAGTAGCCTAGCAACGGATCCCAAACCCAACAAGCATATGACGTGATGTGAACACATCTCTCCAGCCTAAAAAAAAAGGATCCTTGATTTGGGCATCTTCTGAGTCAGAGGGCTTCTCCCTCCATGTGAGCTACTGAGACCCTCACATTTCCATGGCAACTCCAGGAAAGAAAAGTGAGGCAGTGGAGAACTTCTACTTACATCCGCTACGTCTCAGGGATGCCCTTTGCCCGGCCTGAGAGCTGAAATGCCACAGTTGTTCTCTAACTGGAACCCACCTTTGAGCACTGGCCTAGCTCAGCCTGGTTTCCCAGTAATAATGCTAACCCCCAGTGTTTTATGGTGTCACGATTTTACAAGAAACTTTCATATCCACCATCTAATCTGATGCTCAATCCTGTCACACTCATAGAGCAGGAGCCATAAATATCCTTATTTTCTGGATGAATGTAAAATATAGCCCCAAAGGAAAAAATAACCAAAAAGATTGCACATGGCTGGTGAATTGCAGAAACAGAATGTAAACTCATTTTCTGTGTGCAGATTCTGTGATCTGACACTGATACAGCCCTGTGTCCTCATACCTGTGCTAGACCAATACAACCATGAGAACCTAAAATCTAACAAATAATTTTGGCTCCTTCAAAACATTAAATGACAAATATGATTATTTCCCAGAGCACTGGCTTGCTTTATTATTGTTGTTGCTATTGTTTTAAATATTAAAAAAAAAATTTTTTAACTTCTTTATTGGAGTATAATTGCTTTACAATGGTGTGTTAGTTTCTGCTTTATAACAAAGTGAATCAGTTATACCTATACATATGTTCCCATATCTCTTCCCTCTTGCGTCTCCCTCCCTCCCACCCTCCCTATCCCACCCCTCTAGGTGGTCACAAAGCACCGAGCTGATCTCCCTGTGCTATGTGGCTGCTTCCCACTAGCTAGCTATTTTTTTTCATTCTAAATTATTTTATTCCAGATGATCAATCAATCTTCCGTTTACTCATTTTTAGGGAAATAAACATGCGCCTTGATTTTTTTCATTTGTTTGCATTTTGTTGTTTGGAAATATTTTACCTTGCTAAATTTTCAAGTCAATTAAGAGCATATTAATGAGTCATAATGGTCCAAATTGTAATATTATAGAATAGTTCCGCAAATGATGCTTTTTCCATAATGGGTTTTGTTCTATCAGGACTTGTAGAAAGGGAAATAACAAATAATAACAACAACAGAAAGAGTGTCGAGGTTGAGCTCCTTTGTATTCCTAGAAATGCCTGAATTCTATAATTGAAATTGTTATTGGTATTGATTTCATTATATATATAATTACATGTTATATACATATTATATAGTATAATGTTATATATGTTATAGTGTATATAATGAATATATGTTATATTATTTTGCTGTAATTAATGATAATATTCAACAAGTGTTTAAAATTTGAATTTCCAACAAATATTTACAGGATAGCCATAAGCTAACTTTTGCTAAAAATCTCCTTCCAAGTCTGTAGGGCTGTCTTTTCTTCTGCCCTCTTAAATACTAGTTTTGGTATTGTGAAGCTTGAAAAATTCACCTTGACATATGCATAAAAGGATTGAGTTACTTTATCTTTCTTTCTTAATCAAGGAATTAATTAATTCATAATGTTAGTTGCTATGCAGGAGTATTCCTAAACCTTGTTCCTAAGTATGCAAGGTTGAAAATTATTTCTACACATAATAACTTGTACACATACCCCAATAAGTCAACCTTAGTTTCTGAGAATCAGATAAAAACTCTTCTTTTTTCTGAAATAAAAAGTCATTTTGTAATTGTTTTGCATAGTTCTTTTTTTTATTTAAAATGCATCTGACTCTGTCATTTTGTGCAAAATTTCATGCATGTACAGGAAAGTATTTCATGCAAAAAGCTGCAGATTTGAGCTCTGTATATTTGTCTATCAACTGTGATTATGCACTTTCTGCATGTCAATAAGCCACAGGATAGTCTGGTTCAAAACACACAGTTTAATGAAATGGTAATGATTTCATTCATATATCAAGCTATGTCTAATTCCTATCAAGGAACATAAGACAATTTGCATTCACTCTGAACGCACAATAAATAAATAGTCCAATTGACAATAGATTAAATGCGTTCTCTACCACCAGAGTTCTGATACAGACATTATTGCAATATCATTAGAGATTATTGTAAAGGAACATGAATTGAAGTATAATGTTGAAATGGCAGAAAAAGTTTTTCTGGTTATAATTATGCATGAGGTGAATGATTAAGCCAAAATTCAAGGACTTATTCCTCACAAGTTTTATATTCATAACTTTTTATCTGATCCTTGTTACAAGGTCAGATTCCTCCCTTTATATCCCTTCATTCGTTGTCCCTTGGGGACAGCTTTGTTACAGCATGGGCAGAGGAAAAGGAGCTACAGTTAGAAAGAGAACAAAGATTGTGCAGAGACATGAAAATCAAGAGAGATTGATAAGGCAGTGATATGCTCTGAGAGCCCCTGGGCCAGGCCAGACATAAATATATCACTTTATTTTAATGTCATGCCCACTCTGTGTTGTCTTTACAAGTATCTCCCCATTTTACAGATCAGAAAGTCAAGGCTTAGAGAGTTTAAGGAAGCTGTCCAAGGCCAAACAGCTACACTTGTTGAACTAGAAAGTGAACTTCCTTGTACTTAACTCCCACGCCCACACTCTTTTTTATTATGTATTATTTTACTTATTTTTTATTGAAGAATAGTTGATTTACAATGTTGTGTTAGTTTCAGGTGTACAGCAAAGTGATTCAGTTTTATGTATGTATCTATATCTATATCTATCCATATATATACATATTCTTTTTTCAGGTTCTTTTCCCTGATAGGTTATTAAAAAATATTGAGTCGAATTCCCTGTGCTACATGGTAGGTCCTTGTTGATTATCTATTTTATATATAGCAGTGTGTATATGTTAATCCCAAACTCCTAATTTATCCCTCCCTCCCCCTTCCCCCGCCTTGGTAACTATAAGTTTGTTTTCTATGTCTGTGGATCTATTTCTGTTCTGTAAATAAGTTCATCTGTATCATATTTTTTAGATTCCACGTATAAGTGATATCATATGATATTTGCCTTTCTCTGCCTGGCTTATTTCACACTTTTTCACTTGACCACACAATTGGAGATTTCTCTATGGGAAGTGTTTCCAAAGAGAGAGAGAGTCAACAGTTTTAAGTGTCCCAAAGTGGTTAAAGATAATGAGGGCAAGACTTGATTTAAAAGTTATGACTTTCTCAATAATATTTTTAAGAGCTGGTACATTAAGTTTGTGAGTGAGGAAAACACATTGCAACACATTGATGTAAGGAATAAACGGAAGCAAACTCTCAAGCTATTCTTTCAAGAAGGGGTGGTGGGTGGTGAGAAAGATGCAGTGAGAGGTGGAGAGGGTAGATGGGTTGACAGAAGCTTGCTTCAGGATAGGAGTGTGAAGGCTGAAGGAGGGACTGAAGTTGAAAGCAAGAGCAGAGACCTTAGATGAGACAGGATTCCAGCAGAAGGGCAAAGGCTCTGGTGGAGAGGCTGGCCCTGAAGATAAGAGACGCTGGACAGAAAAACAAAGTTAATTAAAGCACAGAGGGGATTTGAGATGGAGGGAAAAACAGAGACAGAACTCCATCCCTGAGGTGGAAGGGTGAAGGGGTAGATTGTAAACAAAAAGAGAATATACACATTGTTCACCTTAGAGCCCTCAGAGCTAAGATATGAGAAAGGGCTTTTATGGGGAAAATGATGCTACTACATGGTGTTTCTTATTTTGACACATCTAAAACAAAACTTGTTGACATGGGTGGGGGAAAGAGCATGATAATCCTGCTAGCATTAGATTCTGAAACTGTGGAAGTCTGAAGCAGAAAGATGAGTTTAAAGTCATTAATAGATTAAAAATCCACCATCACTTACCCAGTGCTTATTCTGCACCAGACACTATACAAAAAGCTCACAATACAGCAGTAAGTAAGCGGGTGACTCTGGAGGGGCACAGAGTCCAGTGGGAAAGACCAAGGTTTAAATAATTATCACCCGTGATGAGTGCTCTAGAAGAGGCAACACAAAGGGGAATGAACGGAGAGGAGCAGGTAATAGTACATCACTCCAGGGCCTGCCTCTTCGTAGGATCTGCATTGCTATGTGTTTTTGACTGAATTAATGCATATAGAAGGCATTTGTGTCACTTTGATCTACAAAATGGAACCCTAATATACTTATTTCTGTACAATACCTAGTGGGAGTTCCTTCAAATCAACTTAATAGTTAATTCATTCTTTTAAGGACTGTATAGCATACCATGGTATGCATGTACCATAATTTATTGCTATTCCCTTATTGGTGAGTATTCACCAATTTGTTTCCGGTTTTCTTTTATTTTGTTTTTTGTTTTGTTTTGCCACTATGAATAACGTCACATGGATCATCCTTACTCATGAGTCCTTACATCTTGGGAATTTAATCTCTGTGAGAAAGGTCACCAAGAGTGGGTCAAAGGATATAGGTAGTTTAAATTTTATAGGTGTTGTCCGTTGCTTAATAAAAAAAGCTGTAACTTTTCAAATTTCTAAGTTAAAACTGAAAGTACTATTATTTTCCTCTCATGCTTGACACCATCGGTTTCATATTTCCCTTTAATTTTTGCCAATGGGTATAAAGTTATATCTCATGATTTTAATTTCCATTTCCTTAACTGAGAGTTAAGTTAAACATCATTTAGTGCTGACTGGCCATGGGTATTTGCTTTTCTCTGAATTAACAATTTATGCCTTTTGTTCATTTTCTTAATGGCTGTTTTCCTTCTTGTCAACTTGTAAGAAATCTTTGGATATTAAAAATATTCATGCTTTGTTCATTATCTGCAATAAAAATATTATCAAACCATTACCTTTGATAATTGACTTTATTTGTGGAGTTTTTTGTATACACAAAAATTTTAATTTTCATATATTCGAATATGCCTTCACATTCTTACATAGCTTTGGGGTTTGAAGTTTTAATTAAAAAGGTATTCCTAACTCCTATATTGTACATGCAGTTTTTTAGATTTGTCTACATTTAACTCTTTAATTCACCTGGAATGTATTTTTCTATATGACATAGGATTAAATATGGCTTAAGATGGGTGTCTTCTTTCAGATGAATATCCGGTCGGGTCAGCACCATTTATTAAATATTAAAGTCTCACATGTAATTGGGATATATTTATTCTTTATTTTGTGTCCCATTAATCTATTTCTCTATTCATAAACTAACACCATACTGAGTTGATTTCAGTGGCTTTATGGTATAATGATATCTAGCAAGGCAAATCTCCACTTCCTGTTCTTTCTCACGCTTCTCTCATATTTTTTTTCAGACTCTTATTCTTACATATAAACCACGTGATAATTGTCTCAGTACCCTCCCAAACTGGCGACTCTGATTGGCATGGCATTCAAATGTAATACTAATTTAGGGTAATTAACAAGTTTGTGATAGGAAGTCTTCCTATCCAAGTATAACATATACTTTTCGGTTTAGATTAATTTTACAGACATACCTCATTTTACTGTACTTTTTATTGTGCTTCACAGATACTGTTTTTTACAAAGGGAAGGTCTGGGCAACTCTGTGTCAAGCAAGTCTATCAGAGCTATTATTCCAACAGCATTTGCTCACTTTGCGTCTCTGTGTCACATTTTGGTAGTTTTCCCAATATTTTGAACTCTCCACCAGCAAAAAGATTATGACTCACTGAAGGTTCAGATGACGGTTAGCATTTTTTTTTTTTTTTTTTTTGCGGTACGCGGGCCTCTCACTGCTGTGGCCTCTCCCGTTGCGGAGCACAGGCTCCGGACGCGCAGGCTCAGCGGCCATGGCTCACGGGCCCAGCCGCTCCGCGGCACGTGGGATCTTCCCGGGCCGGGGCACGAACCCGCGTCCCCTGCATCGGCAGGCGGACTCCCAACCACTGCGCCACCAGGGAAGCCCCCTGATTTTAATTGAAGCAATTTTTTCCATTTAGAATAATGTTTACTACCAGTTTTTAGTCATTGGTATTGTCATGTTTGTTGTCCTTAGCCTTTATCATATTTAAGTCGTTTTACTTGGTTCCCACTTTTTGAGTTGTTACCAGGAACTGCTGCTGAATTTAACAATTGCCTTCTCAGCATTTATTATTATGAAGATGAAGGTTTTCTCCTTCGGTTTGTTGATATAATGGGTCATGTTACACGTTTCCTTGATGTTGAACCTTAGTTGACTGGAAAACAACTCTGCCTCATCATTGCATCTTATTCTTTTGATACATTGCTGGAATCTATTGAGTAATATTTCGAACGTTTGCTTTTATATTCATGAGTGCAGTTGTTTTATAGTTCTGTTGAATAGATCAATGACCACAGAAGAAACCTGAACTATGATTAAAGGACTACCATTGAAAAACTCATCAGGAGCTTAGGAGCTCACACTTGTACTTTTTTTTTTAACGTCTTTATTGGAGTATAATTGCTTTACAATGTTGTGTTTGTTTCTGTTGTATAACAAAGTGAATCAGCTATATGCATACATATATCCCTATATCCTCTCCCTCTCGAGTTTCCCTCCCAAATAACAGATAATTGCATTGTTTTCTAATCTAGTGATTTCCAAACTTTGGTATGAATACAAATCACCTAGGAAACTTGCTGGGGAAAAAAAAACAACAACAGAGGCTCAGACCTTGAGAGACTTCAATAAGTCTAGATTTCTGTATTCTCTATTAGCTATCCAGAGGATTCTGACACATACCAAAATCTGAGAACTACTGTTCTAAACTGTTCCAAATGCTCCCAATTCATTTTATGAAGACAAAAAAACTTTAATGCCAAAATCTGATAAACCTAGGGTCTTTTTATCTTTTTAAAACAGAAATCAGTTTGTGTCAATCTCCTGCTTAAAACCATTGAATTGTTTTCCACTGTACTGGAATAAAACCCAAATTCTATACTCTAGCCTATGATGCCCTGAAGCATTTGGCATGCCACCATATTCCTTTGACATCTTTTTGCTCTCTGAGCCACAGCTTTTCTGTCCTCAATCTCAACAAACTCAGTCTACTTTGTGGCCTTCAGTTTCCTCCTCCTGGAACCTTCCTTCCTCCAGATGCTGACATGCTCACCTCTTCTTGACAGTCCAGTATTAGCCTAAGGACAAGCAAGTCTCTCCCTACTGGAGTCTTAAAATAGTTCCTTGTCACTACACTACCTGATGCTTTCTTTTTTATGTATCTGCTGATTTGTTAATATTCTCTCTCTCTCTCTTTTTCCTTCCCTTGCTCTCTCTCCTAAAATGCAACCTCCATATCAGCAAGGATCTCATGCATCTTATTTAGCACTAAATTTCCAACACTTAGAATAACACTTGACATACTGAGTCAATATATTTAATCCCTTATGAGTCCATAGGCTTCAGAAAGATACAATTCTTTCTGGTTCATATCTGTAGCCTCAGAGCCTAGTATGACACAGATGCTCAGGAAACATTTGCTGAATGAGAAAATGAATGCTTATTGGTTTTTACTCAACTCTGAAAGGACTCATAACAAAGGGTGGTTGATTGTAAAATACTGCTTTTAAACCTTATAGAGAACTTAAAGACTTTCTAAGAAAGTAAGGAGGTAAGAGTGGCCTGAGGAAGAAGGTCCCACTAGGAGGGTCCAGCTACAAATTCTCACCAAAGTGCCTTTTCCCAAAGGTGTGACTACCCTTAGAACCATGATTGAATTATAAATCTTACCAAAATAAGCTGAAAATGATTGTCTGGTACAGACTCTCTGCCTTCAGGCTGTTTCACCATCATTATCCTCACTCTACAGATGAAGCTTGATAGTAACAAAAGAAAAGAGGGACCATGGCATTAGAAAGAGGGGGAAATTAGGTAAAATACAGAAGTCTAACTAGAGTAATTTCAGCAAACTCTTGGGAGAGATAAAGGAATTTGAAGAAAACAATTACCAGGCCTTGGAAGTACACTCCTGCGTGTTTTGCAATGAGAAATACACAAGAAGGGCTGATGGTGTCTGGTCAAAATATTCTGGTGTGTGTTAGTGTTCTTGTGTGTGTCCTAGTAAGGTTTCATCAAGTGACGTAGCACAGAGCGGGATGGGAGGTGGGGAAGCAGAGTCAAAGAGAAAGGAAGATGATGACTCTACTTAATGGTACTGCACTAAACATTGAAAGTTTGCCAAGAGATTAGATTTCAAGTGTTTTCATCACCAAAAAAAGGTAACTATAGGAGGAGATGATATGTTAATTAGCTTGACTGCAGTAATCATTCCACCGTGTATATCAAATCATCATGTTGAATACCTTAAATATACACATTAAAAAAAATTTTTTTTAATCGAAATGTAGTTAATTTACAATGTTGTGTTAGTTTCAAATGTACAACAAAGTGATTCACATATATATGTAAACATATATTTTTTTTCTTATATATATATTCTTTTTTTACATTCTCTTCCATGACAGGTTATTACAAGATATTGAGTATAATTCTCTGTGCTATATAGTACATCCTTGTTGTTTACCTATTTTATATACAGTAGCGTGTATATATATTTTTGGTCGCACCAGACAGCATGTGGGAGCTTAGTTCCACAACCAGGGATCGAACGTGCGCCCCCCTGGCACTGGAAGCGGAGTCTTAACCCCTGGATCGCCAGGGAAGTCCCAATAGTGTGTCTATGTTATTCCACGTTTTTATTTAAAAAAAGAAAAGAATAAACGAAGGATGGAGGGAGCAGGCCTTGGTATTCATGGAGACCACTCAGGAACAAATGCCACGCTGAGTGAAAGGAGTGAGCTGGCATCTATTTCCACGCTGAGTTTTGCAGATATCAGAGGAAGAAGATAAGAGATGGTCAATGATTCCACCGAGACCAAAGAGCTAAGGGTGGAGAGGAAACAGGCAGAGTGCAGACCCGTCTTGCTGCCCGCCCCTGCCATTGACTGCCTGAGAGGTTTTGGTCAGGGCCCTTCCCAGCATAACCTGCCAAATAAAGGGGAGGCTAACAGGAAGGGAGTGGAAGGCACTAGATGCTTCCAACTCAGACTCTCAAGTCCAATATTTGCAGTATTCTCTCAAATGAGAGCTGGGAATTCAGGGAGAATGGTATTCAAAAGGATCCATTCTTCAAAAACTGCTAGTAATTTGTCTTTTGAAAGGCAACCTTTTTCCCATTGAAAAAAAAAAAAAATTCAGGCTCACAGCCTCCACAGGTCACCAGGGAGGAAACTCTTCATCATGCTGTTTCTGCTCTTAATTAATTTAAGCATCTGTCTGTTACCTTCAGAAAATCATCTTCTGGGAAAAGGGGAAGTTGATATTTTTAAGCATAATTTTTCCCCCCAAATCACATGAAAGGTCTTAGCAATGAAAAAGAGTGGGCCAGGTTCTCCAACAGCTAGTTCAGAGTAGTGACACAAGGGGAACAGCAGTCAGGGGACAGCAAGAGGAGGGGAAGGGGAGAGAGGGTCAGAGTCAGAACTCTGTGGGCCACAGTCGTGCATGAGTTGGAAGAATCGGGGCTTTTAAAGCAGAGGAATGACCAGCAGAGGTTTGAGGAAGGAAAATCCAAATCAGGAATTTTCTGAAGCACCCTCTACAACATCCCCTGAACACTGATGAACTGACCCAGGAGCTCCTTGGCCCCATCCTGGCCTTGGTGGTGGTTCCCTTTCCAGATGCCACTCGAAGAAGGAGGATGGAGCAGGTGTGGGAAGCCCTCTCTCTTCCGGGATGGCAAGAAAGACAAGGGAGGCAATGCTCCGTGCGTGTGTGTGTGTGTGTGTGTGTGTGTGTGTGTGTGTGTGTGGCGGGGGGTGAGGTTTACAGATAGGATTCCTGCTCGCGCCCTGACCATTTCCACCTCTGAATTTCTGGTGTACAGTCATTAGTACAGCTTTTAGCATTTCATCCGCTTAGAAGCACTTCTCAACCTTGGCACTGTTGACATTTTGGGTCAAATGACTCTTTGTTGTGAGCACTGTATGGTGCACTGTAGGAAGCTTAGCAGCATCCTTGGCCTCTACCCACTACATGCCAGTAGCACCCCTTCCCCTCCCGGTTATAACAACCAAAAGCGTCTCCAGACAGTGCCAATGCCCCCGAGTTGAGAACCATAGCTGGAGATTGTGTGTGTCACACTGGCTTCTCAGGTGTGACTTCAGATCCCTGAGAATACAGACCATGCTTGTTCTTTGTCGCTCACCAGCCTCAGAAACCTAGTTTTGAGTCTCAGATCTGCCACTAAGCCTACACGCCATCATTTGATTACAAGCATAAAAGGAGAAGGTATATTCTCAAATGTTTTCACATCATGGATAGATTCTATACCAATATATCAATCACTGTCAATCAAAAAGTATACAGAAGCTCATGCTTAGACTTTATTATAATTGACATGAGACTGAGAGCTACAAGCGTTATTACCAACCAACGACCTCGTATAATTATCTGCCAGCTCTGTCACTAAAGAGCTGTGGGAGCTTGGACAAGTTGTTTAGCATCTCTGGGCCTCAGTGGTCTCATTTTTGAAGACAAGTATTTAAGGCCCATAAATAACCTCAAAGGCTCTACAGTCTGGGATCCACGTCTCAGTTGGGCTGTGCTATGTTCTTAGTGGGTCTTGCATGGAGGTCCTTCGATCTGAGCCTTGTCTGAAGCGCCAAGACAGTGAATGCCAAGTCCTCGTGCACAATAAGGTAGAAGACTCTTGGCAAACTACCCACATCTGGCCTATCCCTGGAGATGGATGATGGATGAGAGGAAAAGCTGGACCAATTTTTCACTCTTATAAACAATGCTGCAGTGAAAACTCTTGTAAATCTTTCATAATTTACATATGTAAATGTTTCCTTAGGGTAAACACTGAGAGGCTGGATTACTGAATTAAAAGCATATGCATATTTTCAGTGTAAGTAGAAACTGTGAAATTGCTCTCCGAGAATTCAATTTCTACTGCCACCAGCAATAAATGAGAGGAGTTGTTTTTCTATGCCCTTTCTAACACTTGATAGTCCCAATATTTTAGATTTTTCCAATATGTTGCATTTTTTAAATGTTACCCCATTTTTGTTTTATAATTTGTACATTCCTGATGATCATTGGCCTCGAGTCCTATTCGTGTTTGGTGGCTAGCGGAGTCACTGTATGAAATAGATACTAGTAAGTATTTTTATAAGATTTTCCAAATACAACAGCAAAGGCAAAATTTACTAGATGATGTGCCAGGAGGTATACAAGGCACTTTATACACATTTCCTCATTAATTCCCTCAACTGTTCTCTAAAGTAATTATTTTTCCTTCCCATTTGATAAAAAAGAAATGGAAGCCCTGCAAGATCAAGTACGTTCCTCAAGGTCACAAGGATAATAAGACAACACAACTTCCAGCTCAGGTCTGACTCCAGAAACTGAGTCACATTTCACCTGGTCACCCCCCAAATCTTGGGTGAGCACCTACTCTGGGCAAGAGCTGCAGGGGGCTTACAATCATGAATGCTGTGCCCATTCCAGGCATAACTGGGAGGATTTGACATACTTTGATATAAATACAGAGAATCACACACAGTGAGCTCTACCACTTACCGCTCACCAAATGCTTTCTCCCCACCGCACATTCGGTACTCACTTCGAGTCTTCAGGAAGGGAGGGCGGGGCCTATTTGAAGCCTGTCCATCCATATCTTGCAGATGTGAAACCTGAGTCTCAGAGAGGTTGTGAGCTGTCCACGAGCACCCAGCTGACAAGTGGTGGAAGAGGCTGAGTAGCCGAGGAGGAACCAAAGTAGGAAAGACAACTGGAGTGCCTGAGGGAGGTCTGTGGAGGCTGAGCAAACAAGGAAGGCCCTGGAAGAGCAGACCTTGACAGGAGCCTAGAATATGGGAAGGTTTCTGCGGTGAGAGGGAACACAAAGAATCAATGTGATCCTCCAAACGTCAACACCAAAGGGACAGAAGTATCAGTATTTTTCTGGAGCTCAGATTCAGGCAGGTGCTTTGCTCTTCTCTTTGGTGAGAGTTGCAATCACTCTCCTTCCTCCACCACTAAAGCCACTGGACCCCAACTGAGATCTTGCCCTCAGGATCCTTCATTTAAAAAGGCTGGCATTTGGGCTCCAAGAGGGCAACAGGGGACCTGAGGTATGTTGCACAGTCTCTGGTCCCACACAACCTTGTGTTTCCTTCTGTGATGGGACCAGTTAGAGTCTCCTAATGGTCTCTCCCACTTTGGCCAGTCACCCCATTTCTAACTTCTTTGGGAGTAGAGACCAAATCTTACTCTTCTCCGTATCTTCCTGTCCCATCCCACCCTGTCTCCACCTACGAGGCCTAGCACAACTGCTACCAACACATTCACAGCATTTCACAGTTTACAAAATTGCTCTGTAGCC
This sequence comes from Physeter macrocephalus, assembly GCF_002837175.3. Taxonomy (NCBI): domain Eukaryota; kingdom Metazoa; phylum Chordata; class Mammalia; order Artiodactyla; family Physeteridae; genus Physeter; species Physeter macrocephalus. The sequence goes on from NC_041225.1 coordinate 36,030,386, forward strand.
AGGAGTGGATGTTCTTTATCTGAAATCTGGAACTTTTACAACGTGAGGGGTCCTCTACTCTAAAAATAATACAAAATAATAAATCAAAATGAAGTTAAAATGAATAATTATTTGGAATTGGAAATAAATGATTCCAAACTGCAAATTTTAGAAAGTGGACAAATATGATAAATATCATGAAATCTAGAAAACAACATAGTCCTCTTATCTCTAATCATCTGCCTGCTACACCTCTACAATCTTTCGTTCTACATTTTGTGGCTGCACCCTCTTTGATCCTCTTTTCATATGACAATCATTTGCTAAACACATTTATATAAAGACAATTTAAAAATTAATTCCATCTTTCCTCCAGTATGATTGATTAAAACTTCTTTTTTATTAGTAGTAGTTAGGATGCATGAAATATGTGACTTTACACACAGACAGAGTTGCTGATAGTGATACTTCTGTGGGTTTGTACTCTACAAATACAGGTATTCTGAGAAATTCCATTTCACATGATTCCCATCAAATAATGGAACTATAGTGAATGTATAATTGTATACATTATAGACTGTATTCTCAATAGGAGAGAACTTCCATTTGACCGTTAGATCAGTACCAAACCTCCCACTTGGAGTTTTATACATCTCAAGGTAGGAAGAATTTCCCACAGACGAGCTCCTAGTTCTGTGCATTTCATATGGTGTTTCTCCTGCATCACCCAACCAGGTCTGATGGCTGGTGCCAGGGGACATGTTCATATGGCAATATGGCCTCTGCCCCTACACCTTTGGGTCCTAATAGCAGGTGAGTCAGCACAGTGACGTCCCCCAAGACAAGCAGCAGTAATCTACCCCCGAGAGTGACTGGGACAGAGTGAATACCTCCCACTGAGCCCAGACAAATGTATCCCCCAAATCCAGTCTCCGTTAGCCTATCTCAGAAAGGCCCACAGCTGTTCCATGCCGCCTGACCCAAGGGGGGCGTAAGATGGAGTAGAAAACAGGGTGGAAATCAGAGTGAAAAGAGACAATGTTCTTACAACATGGCAGATACAATCTCTTACTTTTGTAGATTTTACAAAAAGACCTGATCACGTGAACATGATATGAGGGGCCCTAAAGCTTTATCTTCACTGGCCTTAGGATAGAACCCCTTCTGCCCTGGCTCCTGGTTCCATAGAAGACATTATGAATCCACATTTGTAGCACTGACTAACCTTTTGCGAAAATTGGAATAGCAGAAGCAGAGGCACTAAATTTGAATACAGACCCTGAATCTGATTAGTTGGTGGCTTTGGACAAGTGACTTATCTTCACTGAACTTAGTTTCCTAATCTGTAAAATGGAAACATTAATACCAGTCTCAGGAAGCCACGTGGAGGATTAAATGTAAGGAAAGTGCCGAGCACACAGTGGGCACACTAGCACTGTTGCTGCAGTTGCACACTGAACAAATAGGTTGAAAATGGAGACAATTGGAAGGTGGGTCTCATCTCCCCATGCTAACAACCCCTTAGGTGCCTTCAGCTCAGAAACAGTCTATGATTCAAAGTCCCCATAGACATAAACCAGGGAAGGATTTAAAGAAATAGTTACATATGATTTTTCACAGGCTAATCTGTGGCTCCATGTGGGTCAAAGAAGATTAAGGGCTCCTGGAAATTCAAAGGCTGATTACTTCAAATCCCATCCCAGGAGTCAAGAGGGATACAGCACAGCTCAATATTTTGTGCACAAGCCAGAACTTTTAATATAAGCGTTCAGGGGAAGCTAACATAAGGTGAAGGGTTTCCAGAAAGCTGTGACTTTAAAACAAATCCAGTGCAGCAGAGCTCTGCTCAGAGCCTTCGCACTCATTTGGCCCGCTCCCTGAGCCCGTGGCCAGGTCCCACCCCTGGCTCAGGTGCCCCTGGCGCTGCTGGAAACCAATTCCTCCCTGCAGCATCTGAGGGCCAGGAGAACTCAGAAAGGGCTGCTCTGGAACCCAATCGCCTCCTGACTTTGTATCTTCCTTCCCAGCCCCTCCTCCAAGCTCTGCTAAAGGTGAGGAGGCGAGGATGTGTCTGCACTTAATGGGGAACAAATTCAATGACAGCTTAAATCTTGTGATGGGCCAGGCAGGGGGTGAGGTGAGCGCTGCCTCTTCAAGAAGGTGATTGATCTGTCTCCTCCGTCTCTGGGGAGAAGGGCCGATCGGCAGAGAGAGAAGAGCGGTGAGCATGGAATTAGGAAGGGATGAACCAGCCAGGGGCACATCCCTCCGTGCTGCCCCTGCAGGCTGACTCAGCTCAAGGCCTTTGAAATGTACTTTCCTGGAGCTTGGAGTACCTGCAAGAAGCAGGATTCCAACAAGGAAGCACTCTTGGAGTGCTTTCCCCCATTGCACAATCATACTCCTTGTCAGCATTTACTATGTGCCTACCGCATGCCTGCCATGTGTCCGGTATTGACACACATTCAATTACATTCTTGATCTCATTTAATCCTCACCGCACCCAAAGAAAATAAGTTTTATGACGGTGGGGGGAGTGGGGGTGGGAATTGATGCTTCAAAAGAGGTTATGGTGACTTGCCCAGGGTCACACAGAGTCCAAATCACAGCCGTCTAGGAATCTCTGATTAGCCCAAGGTTTCTGATGGTTTGTTCTGATACAGCAAATCTTTGCTGAGTCTTGAGCATGTGCATACAGACTTGTCCAGTAGGACCTTGAACCCTCAGAGGGTGAAACAGCCGGCAATCAGGGCTCCAAAGGAGGAATCAGAGCAAAGTCTTCCGAGAAAACTGGTCGGGACGAGCAGCCTGATGGTGAGCTTGTGCCACCCAGACTCAGCAGACAGGCGTGGGGCTCAGCAACAGGCACTCAGCTCACGACAACAGCCGATCCCGAACGGACCGCAGGTGGGCTTCTTTAAACCCACCACCCAGGCTTCCTTGTCACATTTGAGCTTTTGCCTTCATGAGCCCTAGCCTCGCCTTTGGTCTAGGAGAGTCTTCACAGGGGCTGCCCGCCTCAGACTCCCTTCTCTCTGAGAAATCTCAGGGCTCGGAGCTGCCCCTGCATCATTCTCTGACAGAGAAACTGAAGGCCTCCATCCCTTGTTGGCTATTCCCTCTGATGCTGAGGTTGCCCCTGCCTTGCCTGGGGGATAAATTCAGTTTAACTCTCACAGGTCTCAAAGTCTTTGTTTCGCTTTTATCAGTTAGTTTTCCTTGAACTACTACCTAATTAAATGTCCCTCTCCAGGCTTAATCCCCTGTGATCTAATTTACACATCACTGGCAGATGAAATTTACCAAAGTTTAGCTTTGATCATGTCAGCCCCTACCCCACGTCCTTCCACAGGGGCCCCCCTTCGAATAAAGTCAAGCCCCTTATTCCAATATTCACCTCGCTCTTTACTCAAGTCAAACGGAGCCACCTCGTGTTCCCTGAGCAGAGGGTATATCTCACGTCTGTGAGGAATACTGGTCCACACCTCACGGTGATGGTCTCCAGACCTGGATGAGAACAGAGAGGACTTTCTGGAGGAAGGCAGAGCTGAGCCTCCACAATGGCAGGTTCAAGGACCTCCCCGGGAATCAAAGAAGTAGGCAGTTATCCATGCAGAAATCCGGGTCCATCTCCAGAGGAAATCAGGAGTCACAAACCAGAGCAAACAACTGGGCAAATTCTGAGATGCAGGAGCACTTTTGCTCTCCCACATCTGTTTCCTACATCTGTGCCTTCTTCCATAAAAACCTTACAACAAAAGCAGCTCTAGGGGCTTCCCTGGTGGCGCAGTGGTTGCGCGTCCGCCTGCCGATGCAGGGGACGCGGGTTCGCGCCCCGGTCCGGGAGGATCCCGCGTGCCGCGGAGCGGCTGGGCCCGTGAGCCACGGCCGCTGAG
>NC_041225.1:36034338-36067258 GCF_002837175.3 Physeter macrocephalus
CCACAACGGTGAGAGGCCCGCGTATCGCAAAAAAAAAAAAAAAAAGCAGCTCTAGGGCAGGAGGGCCAGAGGGCTGAGGTGGCAGGACCCCACTTGTAAGAGGTGGAGAAATCCCTGAGGGAGACAGTAGCTGTTGAAAGGGGAATAAACCCTTCTGGGGTGGACCAGGAGAAGTGAGCCTGGGACGGAGAATGTGCCTGGTGGCTTGGACGTGGGAGGGGCATCCAGGTCGGGTAACCAGCTCAGGACAGTAGCAGGAAGTCATCTTCGACTGTACATCAGACAGAGAAACAAATGAAGAAATCTCTGCCGCCCAGCAGCTGCCCACTGGTTGTTCCAAATAAATAAATAAACGAGCACAGCACATCTGGGCCGCTATACCATCTGCACAGTGAGAAGCCTTGGCTGTGCTGCTTCCAAGGGCTCTGCCAGCACCGATGTTCTATTTTTTTCCTTTTTTTTTTTTCTCTTGGATACTAAATGGAAATAAGGTCTGGGAAGGTGGGCACATTTTCACAGTTGAGAGCACACATTCTGAAGTTGGCTTTGGAAGAGACTGCCTTTTAGCAAGTGAAAGTGAAGTGAGAAATGAAGGTGATTTGTGTTTGTGCTTCACGTGTTTCTCTATTTGCTTTAAACACAGACAATATTTAGTAGCACGTGCAGCTTCTAAATCCTCCTGATATTTCCAGAGCCGAGAATTGCTGGCAGCCTAACATAGAAACTTAGTCCTAATTGGTTTCTTTCGTAAGCAAGAGAATAAGAAGCAGGGGGCCACACCTGAAGGCTGGTGGCCTTTTTCCTCAGTTCCGATCCATCTATAAATGTATAATTGCCATCCTCTGCACAAGAAAAGGCAAAGGAGTGTCAAGAATAGCTTGAACCAAAGAAGTGACAATGTCACGTGCTGGCTGGAGCTGAGTCATGCAGCAATAATGACCATAATTTGGTTAGGTTTCTACTTATTACTATACACGTTGTTAATTGGAATCAAAGAAAGAAAATTACTGGGAGAGGTAAGTAAAGAGACAGAATGACTCCAGGAAATCAGGGAAGAAGTGAAATGAAAAACAATCAGGCTAAAATAACTACCAGGAAAGAATGGAAGAGAAAAGAAACGCAAATGTTTTATGTGGGATTACAGGAAGCCTGTTGGCACTGGTCTGCTCTGCATTTCTTCTAAGGGGTTGACCCAACATGAAACCAACTAAATGACACTAGCAAACGCCACGTGTGTTTTCTGCAAGAGAGGAGCTTGGCAAGGCTGCAAAGTTGACTATACTCCCTTCCTTACAAGAAATCATTGCAAGCCAGGTCCAGAAAGCCAGACGACCACAGGAGCCCCAGCCTCCTGAGCAACCACAGTCAAATCAATAAATGGAAGAGATTCTGGGATTTCCCCAGGTCAATTAATAATTAAATTTGGCAGGACCAATAACCCATGACTTAAACCAGAAGCCAGAAAACATTTTCAGTAAAGGGCCAGATAATAAATATTTTAGGGCCATGCTGTTTCTGTCTTAACTACTCAACTCTGCCATCCTAGTGTGAAAGCAGCCAAGACAATACATCAACAAATGCATGCATCTGTGTTCCAATAAAACTTTATTTACAAAAACAGGCAGCAATAGTGTGAAAGCAGCCAAGACAATACATCAACAAATGCATGCATCTGTGTTCCAATAAAACTTTATTTACAAAAACAGGCAGCAAGACAGATTTTGCCACCCCCTGAATTCAGTGACCATAGCAAATTCTATCTGACAGCACTTGACCATTTAGATGAAGCCCTGGCTTGCTTCCTCACTGGCTCACCTCAGGAATCCGCAAGGAGGCAAAGTAGGGATGGCTAGACTCATCCGACGGACGAGGAGTTGGGGGTTCTCAGAAAACAGTCACAATGCACAAGGTCACACAGTCTGCAGGCAGCAAAACTGGGGTATTCCCTCCATGCGTGCCTTGGGCCCCCATAATCTGGTCCAGCTCCGAGTCCTGCGGCTCTGCCTCCCGAGGACCTCTGGCTGAGCAGTGCATCTGCACGAGTGCTGTGTCTGTCCTGGCCTGCTCTGTCTTTCTTGTGAGGCCTCTTCTCCCTCCCTCCATCTCTCTGCCTGAACGAGCTTTCTCAGAGTCAGCTGTCAACTCCTGCTAAAAGCCCTTTGGTAGCTCCCCACGATCCACAGATTAAGTAAGACCTACGTGACCTTCTTGACCCAGGCCACGGGGCTCTCCTGGCCCCGGCCTCTGCCTAGCTCTCCACCCTCACCCCTCGCTGAGGTCTCCGAAAACTCAGCAATTTCAAAGGGCATGATGTGCCCACAAGTCGTCATCCTGTGTCAGGCCTCTGTGCCTTTATACGTACTGCTTTTTATGCACAAAAGCCCACCCCCTCCCTCCACCCCTTATCCCGGGATGTCTTTGTTAGGGAGACCGTGGTGGTACAAAGGACTTAAAAATTCCCCAAGAGTTAGAAAACCTGGGTTCTAAGTCTAGTTCTGCCAGGGCGACTGGTGGCCCTCTACTGGCCAGCCTGCCCTTTGGCACTCAGCTCAGTGTCTCCCCCAGAATGGTCAGGATGCCCCTGACCTCATCCCACGCTGGGCCACCAGGGCTCCTGTTCATACCTCTGTGGTGATAAAAAGCCCCCCACTGTAAAGCCTCCCCGCACCCACAGCCTGAGAACATGAGGCACCTGGACAGAGATCCTCTTGTTAAACTCTCTATTTCCAGCACATGGCCGAGTGCCTGGTACGGAGCAGACGAACAGTGAATGGTGACTGAGTGGACAGATAAATGATAAAATCCGTGAACAAAGTTCACAGATGAGGGAACGGAGAAGTTCTCACTCTGACTTTCTCATAAAGGGTTAGGCTGAATAGAGAGAAAATTTTTAATTTTCCTTTGCTTCTACGTAAAATTTAGACAGTTCTCTAGTTGTGCTTCTGATTTTTTAGATTCCAAATGACAAAATTAGCATTCTGTAAGGCTACCTGTTAATGTGCTGATGCTGCAGCATTTGCAGGTGGAAAGGTCTCTGCATGGTTGAGTTCCCCACATTGCTGAAGCATCCGTGACAGCTGACTTGACAATAAACTCCCAGCTCAGAAGCCCCACAGTACAATTATTTCAGCTATAGTCAAGCCAATTGACGTTACACATACAGAAGCATGAACAGCAAAACTGTATTAATGAGGTTTTCCATAAAACAGAAAAATAAAGGCACTCTGCAGCAAAACGTACTAACAAGGGGATCAGTGGAGTATGGAATTAAGATTTCACAAAATAGCTAGAAAGGCGGAGTTCGTGTTTAGGGTGACCAAGGAGAATGTGGAGAAAAAGATTAACCTCTGAGTTGGAACACCAGACCTTTTGTCCTGACTCAGATGTTCAGCAACTCACTTTACTTACCTAGGACTCAATTTCCTCATCTGAACAATGGGGGTGATAATCTAGGCCTGCCTACCTCACAGAGTGGTTGTGAGGTTTTACTGAGATGACCTCATTTTCTAAACTGTAAATAACTATAAAGAGGCAGAAGGTTACTCTATTGTCCATGCTTCTATTTAATCTAGCAATTATTTTCACCGAAGGACAGCAAGATGCTTCCCATATAAGATAAATGTGACCCATGTGTTGCTTTCAACATTTAGCCTTCTGTTGGAAATGAAACAAAAATGCACTGGCTAGCACCAAAACATAATTGGGGAAAGGCTAGCACACAATAATGAAATGTCACATGCTAATAGGAGCTCCCCAAGAGATGATGTATCGAAATCAGACTTCAAAGGAAAGAGCCCATTCCACCCAATTAGCAAAGACTGATCAATTTCTAAACATGATCTTCTCCCAAAATAAATATCAAAATCTCAGTCATGTATTTTCCAACTTTCCTGGGGCATTCCATTTAGATAAATCAATCCAGGGGGCACTAATTGACCACCAGCACTGGGTCAGGCCCTGTGCTGGGAGCTGAAAATACAATACGACCCAATCCTGAGCTCACAGTCTAACCGGGAAACATCGGGGAAAATAAAGGATTCTAGAACAGTGTGGGAGGAGGGAACGGTACGGTCTGAACAAAATGCTGAGGAGGCACAGAGAGGGGAACCATTCTCTGCATGTGTGTGGGCATTTCCCCAACCCCCTGTAACACGGGTCGAAATGGTCCTGCATTGTGTTTCATTCTGTGATCTGAGAGCATGGAAAAATGCTTCTCACACCGCCACTCAAAAATGCCTTTCCCAACATCTGGCTACCGCCAGAAACCCACATGTAGTGGGTTTCAGATAAAGATATTCCTGTTTCTAGTTTTTCTTCCAAATCCCTGCTACTCAGGACTGGGGAAGAAAGGACTGTTTCAAGATCATTTCACGCGAATTATCTCACTTAATCTTCACTGCACTTCGATGACTTGGGTTCTGTTAATCCAGTTACAGAGGAGGTCACTGAACCTCAGAATGGTTAAGTGGGTTTTCCAGCGTGGCACAGCCAGCAAACCCTGGATCCTCCACTCCAAAGCCTGAGTCTTCTCAAATGCTGCATCAGCTCAAGCATCCAGCCCTTCTCGGCATGGTATGAACCATCTAGAATGGTTTCTAGGACCCCAGCCTCAGTAACGCGGGCAGCTGAGTCTGAGGTCCTGGGGCATTGGAGGTCCTGATAAAAATAAAGAGAAAGGAGTTCTTGGGTCTGAGATGACAACACCCTGGGAGGGGGTTAGGGTAGAGACAGAGAAAGGAACAGACACTGATTACTGCAGAGTTCCCACCAGGAGTTATCACAACCTTACAGGGCGACGCTCCCAGCACATAGTGGACATTCACGGGGCAGTGGTGCTTTATTATCACTGCCCCGACAATGCACTGGCTCACTAGAGTCTTCAGGGCTACCCAGATCTCCTTGTTGTGATTATTCTTAACTATACCAGAGCTGTGTCTGCCAAGCCCCCATCTTACAATAAGGAACTTGAGGTCAGAGGAATGGTCTTGGTTACCAAGACAGAAAATGCTAATTCCGGAGAATTCTGGAGAAATCTCAAGAATCTGGGGCTTAGCTTTGCCTCCACCTTCATAAAGGACTTTGCACAAGTCTTTATCCTTACCTGTGAGATGGGGGTTCTCCTCGTTAAATTACTTTCAACACAAGGCAGAAAATAATAAATTAATATAATTACTACAGGGATGAAAGTATATCCATTCATTAAACAAGTTGATGTTTAACTTACTAGGTGTCATTGTTCACTGTGCAAGAGACCATGATACCACCCGGCCCACCTTATGCTGTGGTCAGCAGGTTCCTCTGGAAAGATTCAGAACTTGAACATGGGTAGATAATTGCATGACAGTTATACTTACTATCATCTTGGCCTCTCTCATTTGAATCTAATCCTTGAACCTAATCCAGCACTTAGATCTAATCCCCTGTTTGCCCTACAGCATTATTATTTCACATTTTATAAATGAGCAAATTGAGGCTCAGAGGTATTGAGTGACCTCCCCAGGAAAAGAAAACAATAATGAGTGTAAGGGAAGGGCTTGAATCCATGTGCTCTGATTCCGAAATGTGTGCTCTGCTCCAGAAACATCTCTGGTCTGTTGGCCATATCCTTTATCTATAATGTCCACTATATTTTCCCTATAAGAATCCAATATCTTTTTTGACACTTTTCATTTGGAAATAATTTTCTATTTACCAAAGATATGAAAGATAGTCCAGAGTTTTCCCTATACCTTTCAACCAGCTTCCTCTAATGTTACAAAATTTTGGTCCATTTATCAAAACTAAGAAATTAAATTGATATTAAACCACAGATTTTATTAGAATTTTCTCAGTTTTTCCAGGAATGCCTTTTTCTGTTCCAGAATCCAATCCAAGATATGATGTTGCAACTGTGGGATGTTGTTGATTAGACTGAAGCTCTGGATTTGGGGAGAGGATACCACAAGATGGGATGTCCTCATCACATCATCATATTAGGGACATGTGATCAACATGACTTATGACTGCTGAGTGTAACCTTATGATGAAGGTGCTGTCTGACTTTCCCTTACTGTTATCTATTTGCTAAAAGCTAGTCACTAAGTCCAGCCCACACTCAAGGAAATAGGTATTAAGCTCTGCTTTCTGGAGAGAGATATTTGTAGTCATATGTAAAAAACGCCACAGGGGCTTCCCTGGTGGCTCAGTGGTTGAGAGTCCGCCTGCCGATGCAGGGCACACGGATTCGTGCCCCGGTCCGGAAAGATCCCACATGCCGCGGAGCGGCTGGGCCCGTGAGCCATGGCCACTGAGCCTGCGCGTGCGGAGCCTGTGCTCCGCAATGGGAGAGGCCACAACAGTGAGAGGCCCGCGTACTGCAAAAAAAACAAAACAAAACAAAAAAAACAAACAAAAAAACACCACAGTAATTAGTAAATATGTGAGGAGATACTTTGTGCCTATGCAAATGTCCTGTTTCTCCTTAAAGTTGCACTGATGAATTTTAGAATGTATCAATTGATCTTGACTGTAGCTATCATAACTGCATTGCTCTGATAGTGACTTTTTTATTTTTTTTATTCCTTATACATTTATTAATTAGAACTCTTCTATCAGGAAGATTTGTCCCTTCTCCCCTATTTATTCAGTCAAATCAGTGTATTAGTTTCCTTTTCTCTCCCTGCCCCAGCCCTAGTTTCAGCCATTTCTCCAAGGAACCCTGGTTCCTTTTGCTGGAGAGTAGTATTTAGCAACCAGTATCTGGGAGCTGGGTGTGCTCATTGCTACTGAGGTGTCCCTGCTTGTAGGCTTTCTCAGCAGACAGAGCTAGGAAATAGTTGTATGTATAGTAGTTCACGTATGCTGACAAAACTCTCCTCGACCAAACTCTTGTTGGGCTCCTCTGGGCCCTCTTCTTGACTAGATCTTGACCTTATCCCCATCCTGACCTTTGGCCTACCCAGCCCAGTCTTAGCAAAGAATCCTGCAAGGTTTCTTGATATCTAATCACCCTTGATATCTGGTCAAGTTCCTTACCCCCCTCCTTTGATATCAAGTTCTTGACATGCCTTTAGCAAGAATCCTATTGGGTCAGTTGAGCAAGAATCCTCTACCCTCGATATATCCTCTTAGTAATTTTCCATCCACTGACCCCCTCACTCTGTTGGCTATATGTCTCCAGCTGTCTTTGCTGTATTCAGAGTTGAGCCCAATCTCTCTCCTCTATTGAACTACCCCTATTGCAATAATCCTAATAAAGTCTTCCTTACCATTTTTTTTTTTTTTGGCGGTACGCGGGCCTCTCACTGTCGCGGCCTCTCCCGTTGTGGAGCACAGGCTCCGGACGCGCAGGCTCAGCGGCCATGGCTCACGGGCCCAGCCGCTCCGCGGCACGTGGGATCCTCCCGGACCGGGGCGCGAACCCGCGTCCCCTGCATCGGCAGGCGGACTCTCAACCACTGTGCCACCAGGGAAGCCCTTCCTTACTATTTTTAATCAGCTTTAGAATAATTTTTTCTGTAACAATATATACACACCTATAATTATTTCTGTAACTATCTAGCTGTACACACACTGACACATCCAAATAAACATGAGTTCATATTGATATCTCTAAATCTAATCCAGCAACTCAGGGTTCATTCTAGTCTTCAGTGCCTCTTGCTTATTTGTATTTTCTTTCTCTGACAGTGAGAAACTCTGTTCTCATTAGCTACAGTTTATGTACTTATCTGTTAAACCCTAGCAGACACGTAGTTTCAGAATTGCTAACCTATACCCTGTGAGAAACAACCTTACCAATCAGAGTACAGTGTTGATCAGTAGTTCTTTTCTGTCTTTAACCTTATAACATCCAAGCAAACCACTGGTTTTCAAAGTTTCTTAGGTCCTTATTCCCCACCACCTCCACTGAGGTTGTGTCATGTAATTGTATACAGTTAGATTCATTCATTACAGATTGCATTTGATCCTGGGATGCCCTGCCACTCTTTATTAGGTGAAGGAAGTTCCCTTCTGTTCCTAAATTGCCTACGTTTATATCATGAATAGGTGTTAAATTTTGCCAAATGCTTGTCATGTCTCTATTGAGATGATCATATAGAGTTTGTGTTCTTTAGCATCTTAATAAGTGAATTAGATTGTTCGAACTCCAAATGTTAAGCCAATATTGCATTCTTGAGATGAGTCCCCCTTGGTCATGATGTATTACCCTTTTCTGTATTGAACACTTTGATTTACTAGTATTTTCCTGAGGATTGTTGCCTCTATGTTCATGGGATTATAGGGTGATACTAACCTTATAAAGTCAGTTTAGAAGTGTTCCCTTTTCTATTTTCTGGAAGAATTTGTGTAGAGTTGATATTATTTCTTCCTTAAATGTTTGGTGTTATTCACCATGAAACCATCTGGGCCTCTAGCATATTAATCATAGCTATTTAAATTCCCTGTCAGATAGTCCCTACATCTGTGTCATACCTGTGTTGGGTTCTGATGATTGCTGTTTGGGATTTTTGGGGGGAGCGGGGGATGGAGGTGTTGCTTTTTCTTGCCTTTTCAAACACCTTGTGATTTTTTTGTTGAAAGCAAGACATGAATGTGTAGGACAGGAGAGACTGAGGTAAATAGTTCCTATGTCTAGAAATGGGTATGCCTTTCCTTTGGCTAGGTCTCTAGTGTCAGGGGCTGGGCTGGACTTGAGATTTATTGTTGCTATAGTTACCTTCAGCATATCACAGTCTTCAGAATTCCTGTAGAGACAGCTTGTGTCTAGGGTTTGCCAGGGCAATGTCTGTTTGATTCTGAGTTTGCTCTTCCTTTTGTGCTGTGACTCAGAAAGGGTCTCCTTCCATATTCTTGTCCTCTCCTATCCCTTTTCCAACAATATTCTGCTCAATTTGTCACTGAAATCTCCTTAGGGTGGTGGTGGGGATAGGGGTGGGAAGGGGCCATCTCTGTAATTCTGATCAGGAATTAACCTCAGGCCTGTACCTCACCCCTGGGTTCCTGGAGTGTGGCCTTCTCGGCGTTCCTGCTTCCTCTCTTCTGCAGCGGGGGGCTCAGCACCTGACCCTTCCCTTCCCCAAGGAGGAGTGGTCCGCCCCACTCCTTTCCTTCAGCCGCTCTCCTGAGTTTTCCCCAATGACCATGGACGGCATAGTGGCCCTTCCCCAGGGCCCCAGATTAGGGCTCTTGTTCTGTAGCGCAGATGGAGAGAGGCTGGGGCAGAGTTTCTCATCTCTCCCACGTGGCTGCTGTTTCCCTCACTCAGATCTTCTATGAAATACATGGGGCTCACAGGCCTTGTGGGAAACGTCTGTAAGAGGAGACAGGCCCCCAGTTTCAGCAGCTGCAGAGGTTTCCCTCTGTCCCACCAGCCCACAGCCAGCCTTCACCAAGCTGTCAGCTCTTCGAGCAGACGTCCTCTTACTCACACGTTGTGTCTCTCCCAGGTGAGCACGTGTTCACATCTTCTCTCCCTGAGGGCACGGTCTCTCCTTAGATTTCCTACGGGTTGTTACCTCTATGCCCTCAGCTCTCTGACAGTCTCAAAAACAATCATGAACTTGACAGAGGCCATGAACTTGACAGAGGCCATGAACTTGACAGAGGCCCACTCTTTTTCATTGCATTGGTGGTTAGGAGTACTCCTTCCAGCCCTCTGTGTCCTGGGGTGGAAGCTGGATTCATATCTTTTTATGGCTAATTTTTATTTTCGTTCTTAAGGCTTAATTTGCATAAGCTAAACAGTTAGCTTAATGGGAATGTCTTATTCCAATTCATGTAAATCTTAAAACTTTTTAAAAAAAAAAAACTTAAAAACGATCATCGTAAATCTAACTCAGAGAAATCTCTTTTAACCACAGTACGCACATAATTATAGAATTTGGGGGGAGGGTTATCACTTAGACCCAACAAACACAAACTTCCAACCTTCCTGTTTTTGTAGACTCCACAGGCAATTAAAAACGAGAATGAATTGAAGGCAGACAGAAAGCTTCCCTTCTGGAATAACAAGAAGCTGCTGCTACTGTGTGGAAATGGAGAAGACATTACATTTTCACTTTATTTATTTTATTTTTTGCCACTTTAATACTGACATTCGTTTTATTTTGAGTTCATTTTTAATTAGTAGTGCAGAAGAAGAGAGTCAGAGTCAGTCCATGGCTGGGGAAAAGAGTTATTCTAGGCAACCCTACACTAATGATAATCTGGAGAGTGCTGAGCAGAGATGGATTTAACTAATGACAAACTCTACACTAGGAGTGTTAGTAAAGGTCACCAAGGAGGTTACTGGGCCTTGAAGGGCCTGGTTCTGAGAGGTGATGGAAAGGAAGGAAGGAAATCCATAAAGAGGCTCCAGAAAGCCCCATGGACTGGTCATGGGGTATGGGTTGAGCAGGAGGAGAAAGTTGGGCGTCTGTTGGCAAAAGTTCTGACTGCTGGCTGGAAGTCGGGGGAGCTTGAACTCCTGGTTTCTGAGCAGGGGAGATGCTCTAAGGAGGTGAATTTCTCCAGCAGGATGGACTGAGGCAGGGGCTCACATGAGGGCCATGGAGTCCAGAGGCAAAGCACTCACAGTCTCCCCGGGGTGCTGCAGTATGATTAAGAGAGAAAGAGTCGAGGGACATGATGAAGGCAGGTTTTATCGCCTGAAAATAGTGAACAAAGAGAAAGGAGACAAGGATGGTTCAGGTCCTAAGCCTCAGTCCCGCCTTAGCAAAGGCAGGTGCAGCGGACCAGGCAGCGGGAACAAGCAGATGTGGCTGCCATCCCAGCTCTGTGACTTCCTGGCTGTGTGACATCGGTCAAGTTACCTAACCTTTCTGGCCTAGATTCCTAGCTATAACACAGGGATACTGACCTCAGAGCCTTTGGCACAGTCTACATTAGAAAACTTACACAAGATGCTTAGCACGGTTCCTGGCTCATAGGAGACAGTCAGTAGCTGCTTATCATTCTTTAATCTTGTATCCAGCAAATGGCTACTGGAATCTTCTCTGTGCCAGGGACTCTGCCCAGCAGTAAGGACACTGCAGGCAGAAAGACAGACATTGTCCCTGCCCTTTTGGAGCTTGAAAGTACCAAGAACTAGGGGTAGTAAATGGGCCCTAGAGCCAGGAAAGGACTGAGTTGGTACCCAGAGGGAAGTGCCCCCTGCAGCGGGGAGGGGAGGGCTGAGGAGGGGAGAGGGCAAAGCACGACTTCCACACACTTCCGTCCCACGTCCATCCGAGCCTGAGGCTCTCTCCCTGCCCTCAAATCCCTCAAAGTGCAAGGCACATGCCCGGGCCCACGTGAGAAGCAGCCCCACCTTTTCTCTCCATCGACCTCACAGCACACCCACCTTCCATCAGCTCAGCCCCCATGTTCTCTCAAAGCCAAAAGCGCCAAACAGCAGCCGCGGAGTTTCTAACACGAGAAAGCAGGCGGCTTGAGGCTCTGCCCGGAACCGACTCTGGCTCCCTCCTCTCTCCCGCTAAGGACCACCGGCGGCCTCCATCCCACAGCAAGCGCTGACTCCTTTCCCATCCCAGGTCAGACTGAAGGCAACCCAGCTCAAGAACCAGAGACCATCACCAAGTCACCGGGCTCTGGTCCCCCTGACCTGGGACTGGCCTCAACAACGTGGCTCCTTCCTCGTTCCTGAGACCACAGCTGGTTCTGCCCTGGTCCCTGTCCTCTTTGATCAACACACGCATCCTGAGTCGTACACTGACGAGGTGCTGTCCGCACGTTAGGGCTGAATCGCACAAGACAATGTCCCTCCCTCAGCGAGCTCTGCCTGAGCAATTACAGGTGATTAGAAGGCCCTGTGAGGCGTGTGTGGCAGAGAGGAGGGGCCTCTGGGGGCCACAGCGGGGAGCAGCCAGGAGCAGGCCGAGGAGCCGTCTTCGAGGAGGTGACGTCTTAGCTGAATCCCTGAGGAAAGGTAGGAGCTGGTCAGGTGAAGGGCTGTGCAGGCTGGAAAGAAGCTGGAAGTGAAGAGCGGATGTGCTGTTTAAGGAACTGTAAACTGTTCAGAACGGCTGAGCCTGTCTCCAAACCTGCGCGGCTGCCTCGTGTGCCAGTTCTGTCCAGGACTGCCCGCCTGCAGCTGCAGCCCTGTCACCTGCACCGCGGCTCCCAGATGCCAGTCACCTGCCTGCCGAGAGCTCAGGTGTCACCTGTGCTCAGCCTCCCCGGTGCCACGTTACAGGCCCCTGAGGGGCCACACCGCTCCCTCCTGCCAGACCTCCTCCAGGCCCCCACCTGCTCAGGCTGCCTCATCTCCCCTCCTTTCTCGTCGTCCGCTCTGGGCCTTGCTTTGTGGCTCCCTCCCATCTCCTGCGGCGGGAGCATCCCTGCTGCTCAGGCAACGCTCAACCAATCAAACCTCGTGGGCGTGGCCCCTCTGAGCTCAGCCCAGAGGAGGAGGGGGTTTGTGGGCTATGGGGGCTTCCAAGGGGCCTGGAAACGACCCTCCTCCCAGCATGTCGGCAGGGCCTGGGCCTGTGCCTGTGCCTGTGAATCTAAAAAAAGAACCCCCGAGGCAATTTCCTCTCTGAAATGGTGCTGAATTCCCAACCGAGGGGGCCAGCGGCTGGTGGAGAGCCTGAAGAGAGCCCTGGGCCCCTCCAGAGCTGCTGTCAGGAGATGGAGACCAGCGCCCACCTCCTCCCGGCAGACCACAAGGCAGGCCACGCGCTGAGCAGCGGGGCGCTTGTAAACAAACCGGTGACAGGCCCAGGGCCACCAGTCCGACGCCTAGGGAGCTGACAAAAGAGGAGAGCTGCCATGCGCACGTGTCAAGCCCGAGGCGCTGGGGATGTGGGCTATCTGCTCCTGGCAGCCCGCCCGGCCCAGCCCTGGGCCAGGGAGCTGGAGGCCTTAGGCGTCCTGGCCTGGATCCCCTAGACCTAGGTTTTAGTCCCAACTGCAATTCTAATCGACGTGTGGCCTTGGGCGGGCCAGTTCCCTCTCCTCTGCACCTCTGTTGCATCGTCTGAATTATCCAAAACTCCAACTTGCTTCCACACGTGGGGTCTCTGTGAGTTGCTTCCCATCTCATTCAAGCCACTGCACTTCGGTAATGCAGCCCTAGACACCATCCCCAACACAACCTCAAAAGAGAAAGCAGCCTCCCTTTTCTAGTTCCCACTACATTTTATATATACTTCTTTAAAAACAAAAACAACAACAACAGCAAAAAAAACCTTTTTTTTTTAAACTAGGTTATCTGCAAGAGGTCCACAATCTTTGATCCAAAACCTTTGGGCCTGCAAAATTACAAGTTTTCCTATTTTAGAAAGGGATGGAGGGCACATAATGTCTATCATGAAACACCCAGCTGGGTCTCAGGCAACACCCAAGCACCCCACCATCAAACAGTGGAAATTCTGCAGCAAAGCATACAAATATGGATACGCACAGAAAATGGGGTAAAGATAACTCAGCTCAGCTCAGAAACAAAAAAAAATCAGGATGAGAAGGGTTTGTGCAAATGTAGCTGCTGGACAGACCCCAGCCCAGACAGACATCTGGAATCTGGGTTCATTTGGGTTTCCACCTTGACCATCTATCTGTACCTGGGCAAGTTCTCTAAGCTGAGCCTCAGTTCTCATGTCCATAAACAGAGATCATAATACTGAGCACAGGCTCATGAAAAGAAAATGAGAATAGGGATGAAGGAAGGAGGTAGGGGGTGATAGAAATCTAGGAAAGTGCGGGCAGGGCACTCTGGACCTGCCCAGCCCTGGTTTTCCTCCACACTGTCGTGTTCAGAGTCTCCTGGTCTGAATTCCCCCCTCCCTGCTAAGCACCTGTATTGAGCATTTTCTTTTTATATTTCCAGTACCTAGCGGAGAGTCTTGCAAATAATGGGTCTCAATAAATGCTTGTTGAATGAATAAGAGAATGATAGAATTACTAAGGACGCGCTCAACAATCACGTGGTGGCTGCACAATGAACACATCCTCCGAGGTGTGTCCCTGAGACAGTGGCTTCTTCTCCGGCTGTCTGTTGTCCAAGCAGCCACCCTCGGCCAGTCACAACCACTGAGATAATAGCTGCAGAACCAGACATGCATCAGTCAGCAACTCAAACAGAACTGTGTGAAGGGAACCTGCCAGGTGAATTGTGCACAGAATTTATAGCCGCACTGGGATTTCACGGAGGTAAAAGAGAAGGAGGCCAGTAACAAATTGCTGGCCGGAGCACAGGACTCGGAGTCAGACACACCTGGTTGTGAATTCTAGCTTGGTCATTTCCCAGCTGTGGTCCTGAGGCAAAAGACCTCACCCTCCAAAGGCCTTGGCTTCCTTTTTAATGAAAATAATAATAAAACCTGCTTCCCGAGTTGTTGTTCATGTCAAAAGCACAAAATAAGAAGCCAGAAACAGCTGTTATCATTTTACACTGTAGACGACTGCACCTTAGAGCGAGATGCATTCTCTCACCATCACCAATGATTAGGTTAATTGCTTTAATGTGTATTGCAATTAAAGCACCTATATTTGTCTCAGGCATTTTATCACATATCACTTGATGCCATCCTGATTGTTACTGTGGGACTTTGATCAAGTCAGTGATTGATGGATGGCAGACACCAATTAAGGAGTGACCCAGATTTATTTTGTCCTCCTTGACTTTTCTAGAAGTGTTCTTTTCCTACCCTCTCAGAATGTTCAAACTCTACCCACTTTTGCAAGGGCCAATTAAAAGGAGGTCTTTCCCATGAAAACTTTCTTTCTTGTCCCCCAGCCGTAAGTGCACTCCTGTCCTCCTATAAGCTCCCATCACTGTACTACAGTGACAGTGGACTTCTCACATGTCCCTTCTTGATTGTGAGTATCTGGTCAGCAGGGGCCAGGTTTGACTCAGCTTTTTCCCTCTAATGCTCGGTACAGAGACTGGTACTTAAAATACCCCCAGCCACTAAGCGATCCCATCAGACAAAGCGGTGAGGAAAAGGAAGCCTACTAGGTAATGAGATGCAAAAGCAAGCAATAAATATGGCACCTCTTTTTCCAGGGGAACATTTATGTACCTAGTCATACCCGTGTGCTTTCAGGCTGAAGTGTGATGCCTCGGGAGGTCCTAGACACGCCGCAGTAGAGGCTGGCATCGTGGTGACTCTCATCTCCCAACCCCCCTTCGCATCCGTCCTTCTCCCGTCATACAAAACAAGGATGTGCCTCTTGCCCAGCTGAAATCTCCCCATGCTAAGCTGCCTCTGGAGCACAAAACAAAGAGATATTGCACCACTCAACTGCCCCCTAGAATCATGGCGCTATGAACCATTTCGGTCCGTCTCACAGACACAACTCCCAGTAAAATTTACTTCTCACATTTAGTTAATCAGTAGACAAATTTGCTATGTATATATACATATACCTATGTATATATACTGATAAATTGCATCCTAAAATTATAACAGTAATTCAATATAGAAAAATATGTTAATGCTTCAGAGTTTAATAATTGAGGGAATGTACAAATTATATTGCAAATTATGTACATATTTTTGTTGCAGGGACATATGATGGGATGATTAATAAGACTTAAGTGTAAAACTATATTATGTTAATTTAAAATTTTGAAGGGGAAGAGAAATGGAAATACAATGTCAAGAAGAAGGAACAATGTAAATCTGCAACTGTTAAAAAATAGTTTGTTCATTGTCTTTTTTTTAAATGAATGATGGTAAGTATAAAGTCACTATGGTTTTTACATTCCATTAAATACATTAAAAGAAGGATGGAATGTTTTTATTATAAAATGTCACTATTTTACAGGAAGCCAGAAATTATGTCATTTGCATCTCTTTATAAGTATGATTAAAATGTTTAGATATGTACACTGATTTTAAAATTACTTTAGGGGTATGCCATGTTTCTCTCTAATAAACGAATGACCTGTTGAAATTTGAGAAAGCAAAGGTGAAATAAGTAAAATACTAACTGCTAGAGAACTGAATGTGTCCCTCCCAAAATTCATATATTGAAACCTACTGCCCAGTGTGATGGTATTAGGAGGTGGGGCCTTTGGTCGGTGATGAGGTCATGAGAGTAGATTCAGATTTTGGTCCAGCTGAGTTTGCCATGCAATGTGCATTCCTGGTAATGTCCTCCGGAGCACCCTTCAAACAACACTTTAGAGCAGCACTTTCTACACTGTGCTCCACCGAACACCCATGTTTTTACAAAGTGTTAACAGAAACCCCAAAAGCAAAAACAAAAGAAAAATTTTGGAGGCCAAATACGTTTGGAGCTTAGATGATCACTCTTGAAGATTCAGATGTTCATTAGGATGTTAAGAGGTTTCTGAAAGCTCTGTAGCAAAGGGAGTTAACGTTTAACTAAGACACAGCTTCCGATGTGGGGACATGTCACTCATTACATCTGGCAGTGGGTAAATGATATTCATCCACTGCTATCTGTGTGACCTGGCGATGAGATCACTTGAAATGGTGTCTAGTGAGAAGAAAAGGAAAGCAAGGATGACTCATGAGCAAAAATCACCAACACCTCAGGGGTGAGTGGAGGAAAAGAACAGTCAAAAGTTTAAGAATCCAGTGGAGATACGATGGAAGAAATACCGAAAGAGAGTGGAGATTTTGAAGCCAAAGGAGGAGAGAGTTTCAAGAAAGAAGACATGGGCTTCCCTGTCTTGGGAATGAATGGTTAAGAGTCCACCTGCCAAATGCAGGGGTCGTGGGTTCAAGTCCTGGTCCGGGAAGATCCCACATGCCGCAGAGCAACTAAGCCCGCGTGTCACAACTACTGAGCCTGCGCTCTAGGGTCCGCGAGCCACAATTACTGAAGCCCGCGCGCCTAGAGCCCGTGCTCCGCAACAAAAAGTAGCCCCCGCTCGCTGCAACTAGAAAAAGCCCGGGCGCAGCAACGAAGACCCCACGCAGCCAAAAATAAATAAATAAAATAAATAAATTTACTAAAAAAAAAAAAAAGAAAAGAAAAGAAAGAAGACATGATCAGGAGGGTTATCCACTGCTGAAGGATGGAGAAGAGTGAGACCCAGGTAAGAACACCAGTGGTGCCCGTAAGAAGCAGTGGCTTCTCGGAGAGAGTGGTGCAGTGCAGTGGGGGAAATGTCGCCTCAAGAGCCCTTCCTCTTCCTCCTGTTCGGGTCCGCGAGCCACAATTACTGAAGCCCGCGCGCCTAGAGCCCGTGCTCCGCAACAAAAAGTAGCCCCCGCTCGCTGCAACTAGAAAAAGCCCGGGCGCAGCAACGAAGACCCCACGCAGCCAAAAATAAATAAATAAAATAAATAAATTTACTAAAAAAAAAAAAAAGAAAAGAAAAGAAAGAAGACATGATCAGGAGGGTTATCCACTGCTGAAGGATGGAGAAGAGTGAGACCCAGGTAAGAACACCAGTGGTGCTCTTATACCAGTAAGAAGCAGTGGCTTCTCGGAGACAGTGGTGCAGTGCAGTGGGGGAAATGTCGCCTCAAGAGCCCTTCCTCTTCCTCCTGTTCATCTTCCTTTCTCTTCCTGAACAGTTCGGTCCTAAAGCCACTGGGTGGGGCTGCGCAAGGTGCGGGGTGAGGGGTGGAGGACAGGCAGCGCCCCCTTGAGGGGCATGGGGGCCGGAGAAGGGAGAGGAAAGCGTCCCTTCGGGATGGTGAGGGAGGGCCAAGGGCGGCAAGTCCGAGTCTGAGCCTGGGGCAGCAGCACAGCCCCGCACGGGGGAGCTGGAGCCCGGGAGGGCAGGGAGCCCCTGCTGGTGAGAGACGGCAAGTGTGGGAGGTTGGTTACCTACAGGGCTTGACAGAATAAAAACACATATTACCATTATGGGCGATTTCTCGCTTTTAGAGAAGGGAGTTACAAACATGGGAAGGGAGAAATCTAGAAAGAATGTTTTCTGTTAGCTTGGAAGTATACCTATTGTGTGAATTTATGGTTTCCAACATCCCGCAGGTCCCAAAATGTAGGTTGTCGTTTTAAGCTTTAATGACTTCCGAGTATAAACACTGCAAACTTCCAAAACACATCATTTGAAAAATGAATTATTTACATTTCTTTTACAGGTGTTTACTTTGTGAATTTTGAACTGCCAAGTTTTCACTTGCTCAGTCCTTCAGAAGATGGAAAACATTGGCCCCAAAAATTAAAAACTTATTATTCAAAACTTTCTAAACGAAATAAGCGTAAAAGAGATTTAAATAAACTTTCAAATAATGATTTTTGTAACTTTACGGTATTTT
This sequence comes from Physeter macrocephalus, assembly GCF_002837175.3. Classification (NCBI taxonomy): domain Eukaryota; kingdom Metazoa; phylum Chordata; class Mammalia; order Artiodactyla; family Physeteridae; genus Physeter; species Physeter macrocephalus. Next base: position 36,052,527 of record NC_041225.1, read on the forward strand.
TGCTTCTGACATTATTATTATTATTTTTTTTTTTCTTGTGGTACGCGGGCCTCTCACTGCTGTGGCCTCTCCCGTTGCGGAGCACAGGCTCCGGACGCGCAGGCTCAGCGGCCATGGCTCACGGGTCCAGCCGCTCCGCGGCACGTGGGATCTTCCCGGACCGGGGCACGAACCCGTGTCCCCTGCATCGGCAGGCGGGCTCTCAACCACTGAGCCACCAGGGAAGCCCTGACATTATTAAAGTTTAAAAAATTGCTAAAATTATGCTGTTAGGGTGACAGTCTTCCCAGATCCTCTTAATGGACATAGCTAGGGAATGCGCGTATGTATGTGTAACTCATATACTACACACAGGTATAACTATTCTTTTTTAATTTTTGAATTTTATTTTATTTATTTTTTTATACAGCAGGTTAACTATTTATTTTTTATCTGTAACTATAAATGTTCTACATAGCAGCAATAAGCACCACTAGCACCCCAAATCTGGCTTGCAAATACCATTCTCCTTTAAAAAGAACACTTTGGAAACATAAGATGCTTGAAGAAACTGGCCTCAGGACACAGCATTGCCTCTGTCATATTCCTGCCCAAGATGCATAACCTGAATCTACTCATGAGGAAACATTAGACAAACCTAAACTGATGGACAGTCAACAAAGTAACTGGCCTGAAATCTTCAAAAGTGTCAAGGTCATTAGAGTCAAGAAAAATGGAGGACTTGTTCCAGACCCAAGGAGACAAGACAAGTAGGCACACCAAGTGACTCTAAACTAAATGCATTTGCCCTGAAAGACGTCGCTGGGGCAAGTGGCAAAACTCAAATGGGCTTGAGGATTGACAAGAGCACAAAGCATCGATGTTAATCTTCTGATTTTGTTTATGTGGAAGACTGTCCTTGTCTGTAGGAAACACACACTAAAGCAATCCGATGTGATAGGGCAGCAGGTCAGCAACTACCGTCAAGTGGTTTGGGGAAACAGAAGTGTCTTGCACTGACTGCAGTCATAACTTTTCTGTACAGTCAAGGCTGAGTGAGAGGTTTTTTTCATTCAAATAAAAAGGAAATATGGACTCTTAAGAGACTCCATTTCTTCATCTGCCAAATGGAAGTGTTCGTGCTTGGGGAAGCTTGTTGAGAGAATAATAAAGTGCATATGCATTTTTCTTGGTTAGACAGGAAGACCCTTTGCAGACCTCAGATACTAACTACAGAGCAGCTGGAGAGACAGTGGCGTTCGGCTAAGCCACAGGGGACGGCTGGGTGAGCCAAGGGCAAGAAGAAACATCTCACTTCTGAGAAACAGTGAACCAGTTTATTGTTGTTAGTTTCCTTTTGTTTTTCAAGACAGGGTAGATTGCACAGAATTGGACCCTGCTCTCCTTTTCCCTTTTGCGAACATTTGCCAAAGTTTGCAAACCCAGTCGAGAGCAGCTGGCCTCAGCCCCAGGCAGCTGAGGCCAGCTTCAGCCTCTCTGTGTCCTCACCTTCTCTGTGTCTATCCTTCCCTTCAGCTTTCCTTACACAAGGCCTGTGTGCACTCAGCACTGACCAGCGTGGCTTCTTGTAAAAACCCCAAACACCAAGTGTAAAACAAAAAACGTTGGTGAGGAGCTCAGTGGTTGGGCAGAAGAGGAAGAGAGACTAACCCTGCAGTGTCTTGTACGTCGGCAATCATGTGAACAGATCCGTGATTCTCAATGTAGGACGCAATTTTGACCCCTAGAGAATGTTTGGTGATGTCTGAATTCATTTTGCTTGTCACAGCTGGGGGGCGGAGGGGCGGGGGAGAGAGAACATGCTGGCCTCCTGTGGGTAGAAGCCAGAGGTATGGCTAAACATCCCACAATGCATAGGACACCCTCCACGACAAAGAATTATCCAGTCCAAAGTGTCAACAGCGTGAAGGTTGAGAAACCCTAGAATTTATTATCTAACAAGAAATACACACAAATTTTAAAAAATATTTGGCTTCTGCTTTGAATCAAAAACAAACAAACCAACAAACCACAGATCATTAAGCGAGCAGCTGTTGACATTTTAACAGGCTAAACATATAAAGGACAAAGGGTTTAAGTTCTAATTCGGAAGCCCAGCATGACAGTTTAGAGCCTTTAATGCACAGGCAGTTTCTTGTAATCTAGGTCACTGTGGCTGGGGAGAAAGATGAAGTCCCTGTAGAAATGGCTCCAGGGTAATAGCAAGTGGCTGGGGTTAGGGGGTCAGAGGCCAGAATTCAATTTTGCTTCTATCGACTCCTACTTTCACAACTGGCCAGGAATCTCCACCTTTCCTCATCTGTAAAAGGCGGGTAATATCCTCACACTGTCATACGTTGCACCCCTGACCCTATGGTGCCTTCCGGGGACAGACCCCTCCCCCATTTCCTCTGCTGCAGCTCCTCTCTGAACAACCCAGATAATCTCATGCATATTTCCAGAGTTTTTCAGATGCTAAAAGCCACCCCCAAATGGAAGAAATTAACTACTTGATGATCATGAGCCCATAGCCCCCGGACCTACTGGCGCCTAAGGATGTAGAATGTTAACCCCCTCATGGTAATGTTAATACCTCAACATCAACCAATCAGAGAATTGCACATGAGCTAATCACACACCCTGGGACCCCGCCCCGCCCCGCTCCATCACCTGACCTTTAATAATGCTTTGCTGAAACACGTTGGGGAAGTCTGGGGTTTTCTGAGCAGGAGCCACCCGTTCTCCTGACATGGGCTTGCAATAATCTTTTCTCTTGATGCAAAGTCTGACGTTTCAGTTTGTTTGGCCTCCCTGTGAGTCAGGCACATGGACTCGCGTTCGGTAATATGTTGACCCACATGCCACAAGCAGGGAACACACAAAAGCAGACCTGGAAGGCCAGCCTGTTTTAAGCAGCGCCGGGATCCCTCAGGATTCCTCTGCTCTTGTCTTTAGGACTCCTCTTCCCAAAGCCCTTGCTTCCCACACCAGCCCGTGTCTGAGCAACGGTGTCGTCCCCAGCAGCCTCTGAACAGCCACATCTCAATCGCTTTTTCTTTGGCCCCTGTTAGAAAAACGGGGGGCCAAATAGCATCCCCCTATTCTTCTGACCCCTGACTTTGGCAAAATCTATCACCAGGCTGGGGTCGACGTTGATTTCACCACTAAATCGGGCTGGGGGACGTGGGTCATTGTGAGAAGATGGATGTGGAAACAATCTGTAAACTCGAACGTGCTCCACAGACGGAGGAAAACTGTTGTTAGGACATCTCACTGTGTCTCTCCTCCTTAGAACCCGGACCACACCTGGCGCATAACGCACGTTCAGTTCAGTAATCCCTCCTATTGTTGATGGAGCTCACAGGTGTGTGGGGGGGGGCAGGGGAGGCCCATCCTCACAGAGCTCACGTGTAGTGAGGAAGACAGATGCCTCCAGGACCAGCAGAGAGCCCTAGCAGGAAAAACGGCCTGTGTGGGGTGGAGGGGCGTGTCCTCTTCAGAGACTGTCTCACCTAGAGCACCAGGGGGTATGACACAGCCTCAGAGTTCTCCCTGGGCGCTGGCCTGATTAGACCTGACCCAGGGAACTGAAGGCTCGTCATGATATGCGCATCCAGAAATCATCCAGAGGAGGCAATCAGGATTGAGATTCTTGCTGTAAGAACAGACTGAAGAAATCAGAGATGTTGGCCCTGGAGAAGAGTGGAAGTTCACTGAAAACTTATTCTGTGAAGCTCTGGGGGCCTGAATTAGGATGAAAGGGGGGGATTTCAGTTCAACCTAAAGAAGATGATCCCAGTCTCAGAGTCAGGCCACGGCAAAAACGCTGAGCCATGGGAAAGTGTGTATTTTTCATCACGAACTAGGATTTTTTTTTGGTTTTTGGGTTTTTTTTTTTGGCGGTACGCGGGCCTCTCACTGTTGCGGCCTCACTGAAAACTTATTCTGTGAAGCTCTGGGGGCCTGAATTAGGATGAAAGGGGGGGATTTCAGTTCAACCTAAAGAAGATGATCCCAGTCTCAGAGTCAGGCCACGGCAAAAACGCTGAGCCATGGGAAAGTGTGTATTTTTCATCACGAACTAGGATTTTTTTTTTGGTTTTTGGGGTTTTTTTTTTGGCGGTACGCGGGCCTCTCACTGGTGCGGCCTCTCCCGTTGCGGAGCACAGGCTCCGGACGCGCAGGCTCAGCGGCCACGGCTCACGGGCCCAGCCGCTCCGCGGCATGTGGGATCTTCCCGGACCGGGGCACGAACCCGCGTCCCCCGCATCGGCAGGCGGACTCTCAACCCCTGTGCCACCAGGGAAGCCCACGAACTAGGATGTTTTAATCATGAACTCTGATGGGAAGGGTGGCAGTGTGGCTACAAAACAACAACAGCTCCACGGAGAAGGCTGGTCATTTCACGCATCACACAATCGCCTAATCAAGAGTAAGCTCCCAGCATCCCACACTTGCTGGGTGATGCTGAATGAGTCACGGAACCTCATTGGGCCTCTGTTCCGTCATCTGTAAAAGGAGGAAAACCATATACCCCATACCATAAAGCATCAAAATGAAGATCAGTGAGCTTGCTTTGAAAAGCATACAGTGCAATGTAAAGGATGTGGATTGGGGTTGTGCTCTGCCCCCCACCCCTGTGATGTTATCAGGAAACATTCCCCCTCTCCTGGCAGCTCTTCTTCACCAGTGTCCCCACGCAGCTCGAGTCTCAGTGCCGCCATCTGGGCATCAGTGACATTTTCTTTTAGTGAAAGCAGCACAGAGAGAACTCTTGACGTAGTGAACTCAGTGGACGACATCGGACTGTCCGCATGAAGTCCATCTTCTACTGAAACAAGGCGGGAACACAGCACAGGGCCCGCTGAGCCCCTGTGTGCTCCTCCCTTGGTCCTGGCACTCATGGGCTGGACCAGGTCTTTCCCTCTCGAGGGGGCCTGCAGTCCTCCCAGCCTTGGAAGGGGGAGCATGACCAGCCTGCTGGGGCAGCAGGAGGAGGACAGGACTTCAAGTCGAGGGAATCCCAGGTCTTCACCTTTCCTGATGGGTAATTTGAGTTCAGCACTGTAACCTCTCTGAGCCTTGGTGTTTCCAGCTGTAAAATTGGAGAGATTATCTTAATTCTGATCTCAGAGCTTTGCAGGGAGGATTAAATGAGATATTGCTGGGCAGAGCTTCAGTGACAGGTGAGAGAGGCACATGCCCACTCCCCTTACTGCCCAGAAAACAAAACTAGTATAACTTTCACACACGGTACAGGACTCTCAAAAGTATAAGAAATCAGCTATATAATTTATGATCTGTAAGTCGGGCTCAATTCCATATAAAATATAAAACAGGGCAAAACAATCACAATGCTTTCATGGATACAGAAAATTACAACAGTAACACCATGAAGACTCGCTTCTGAGAGAGGCTATAAAGGATGGTCCAGGGCTTAGGATAAAATGATAAAACTGTGTCCTGGGGGATTTGGGACCAGAGACACAAAAGTGGCTCCCCCGCCGTGGCAAACACTACATACACACCCGTGCTTACAGGCATGTTTATGTGCACACACCCGCGTACAAGCGCACACACGTCTGAACCCAACTGGGTCTAAGATGATCACTAAGAGGCAGCTTAGTATGGAGAAAAGAGCAAAAGCTTTGGAGTCCAAATGACATTCTGGGTCTGTGGTTTTTCTTACTAGCTTCATGAGTTTGGGCAAGCTACTTCTCCGATCAGCATAATAACTAATTTTCAAAGTTGCTGTGAAGATTAAATCATATACTTAAATTGGCTAACCTACTGTTTAGCACATAGTTAAGTATTTGATGTATGGTAGTTTAGAGAGGTAGCCATTACCTATATGAATGTATGTGACTGCATTAGAATGTAGTGGGTGTTGGTGGAGACGAGGCCCACGTGGGCTGACATCCCCAAGGTCACGTAGGACATAGTGGATGGGGTGAGAACCCACGGTTCTCACTCCATTCACCTGTTTAGTGGTGAGTACGGCCCCCAAGAGAAATTCTCCAAGTGGAGAATCCTGTTCCGGCCAGGAGCTCCATCAGAGTGCTCTGGAAGGCTGGAAGCCTGTCTTCCAACTCCCTCCCGGTTATGTGGGTGGTGACAGCCCAGGAAGAAACAATCTCAATGTTTGTTTATGGAAAACATTTGTTTGCAAAATTCCTTTTTGTGTACATCGCTAAAACCCTCAGTTTGTAATTCCCCATCTGTGGTTTCGCAGGGGAAAATAAATAAACACTAAAGAAATTTTAAAGAAAAGTGTTACATGATGAAACCTGCAAAAATATACACAAGTCAGGAGGGCCTGGCAGGGAGAAAGCAAGCCAGGGGCCCAACATTTAGTGAGACAGTGACCATCAGCCCCTCCCTCTAAGATGGACAGCCGAGACCCCGAAAGCACTCTCTAGGCCTTTAAAAGGAGGGCAGCCCCAGCCAGGCTCCATCGGCTGGAATTAAGCTGGGCCATCCACAGTTCTAGTTAACACTGCTGTCACCCTGTATCGACAGAATAGGTCCTTCTGGGATTCACAGTAGGAGAATAATGCTGAGTTACTGCTGCCCCAGTTGCTGCCCTCCTTTAGCATTTCTCCACGACCCAGGCTTTGCAATCTCACCTGCCACAGCTTTGGACCAGAAAGGATGTCTTAGCCACTGAGCTTGAAGGTTACCTCTCGATGTATCATCTATTATCCTGTGTTATCACCACACAGAAAACGGACTTGGTCAAGCTGCACAGAGTGATGAGATGCCTGGGCTTCCAACTGGACTCTTTATGCTGGAGGAAGGATATCTGAAAACCCCATCTCAGTATCTAACCCAGCACGATCCTTTTATAGGCAATTATCCCCCCGTTTGGCCTGAAATTCAAATAAACGTTTAGAAATGCTCCAACCTCCGGATGAAAGCTGTAATTAACGTGTCAATGATTTTCTTCTAAAGGGCATGCAGTCAAAAAGAGGAACCAGCATATTAGAGCAATTAATGGAAATTAGAGATGTGAGGACAATGGGTTTACATTCTGGTTGCAAACATTTTCAGGATTTAGATGCTGTCAGGTCAAAACCTGTTGTGGCTGGAACCCAAACTCTGATTAACATTCGTGTCTTCGAAGGGGCATCACACATGCAGAGTGAACTCTGCAAACAGCAAAACATAAAAAGACAAAGTCCTGCCACATGGAACTCAAAATCTGAACAATATGTAAACTAAACAGAAGACAGAAGTATTCAGTCAAAACAATGTGGATAGGGAAGGGGTGCTAGGCTCAGGCAAGGAGGGACACTTCAGGAAAACCAGAACGGAGCTGAGGTGATAAGCACAAACAATGCCACCCGTACCCAACACTGGGTCCGTAAGTGACACATCTCCGCAGCTGTTCCCACAAGCCAACTTCAAATGGCCGGGCTGGGCTTCACACTTCCCTGTCTAGCATATTATCAATCCTAGAATTGCACTAAAATCACCCTTCTCTGGAGTGTGGGCAACTCAAGTGCAAAGCCTAGTTTTTATATTCCCCATCTTCAGTTCAGTGCTTGCAGAAGAGTAGATGCCCAGGAATTGCTTCCAGAATTACATTAGATTGAGGGCTGACTTCTCACGTCTGTCTAATTTTTAGACTCTTCTTTGGGTTTCTAGAAATGTGTATGCATCTTTCAAGGTCCCCTGCATGTTGCCTCCTCTCAGAAGCCTTCCTTAACTGCTATAGCCCACAGTAACCTGACCCTCCTTTGCGCTACAAAATCACTCAGCAGTCCCTATATTTCTTTAGGTATCAGCATCTAGACTGTAAGCTCCTGGAGGATGAAGAGAAGGTCTTTTTCACCTTTGCATCTTTCACAACTGATTTTTTAAATAAATAAGGTGCTATGGACTGAACTGTATCCCTGCAAAATTCAAATGTTGAAGTGCTAACCCCCTGTACATCACAGAATATATATTTGGAGATACAGTCTGGTCTTTAAAGAGGTAATTAAGGTTAAATGAGGTCATATGGGTGTGGCTCTAATCCAATAGGACTGTTGTCCTTATAAGAAGAGGGAGAGACACCAGGAGTGAGCACACAGAGGAAAAGCCATGTGAAAACACAACGAGGAGACAGCCATCTACAAGCCAAGGAAAGAGCCCTTGGAAGAAATCAACCTGCCGACACCTTGATCTTGAACTTCCAGCCTCCAGAACTGTGAGAAAATACATTTCTGTTGTTTAAGCCTCCCCGTCTGTAGTATTTTGTTATGGCAGCTCGAGCAGACTAATACATAAGGTATATAGAACGTGAAACTATCTTTTATTTGCCCTTTCTCCTCTAAGCAGTAGAAGGGGAAGCAGGGAGATAGAGAAGACAGAGGGGATGACCTCAGCCTCCGAGTTCCTGAATTTGAGCACATTGATAATCACGAGAATTAATCCTACAATCAAGGATATGTGTACGTTAATTGTGAACACAGATTTAGAATGAGGAAGAATGATCTAAAGTTATGGACTTTGGAAGTAAGAGAGCCCTGGATTGGAAGAGTAGACCTGACGTTTACCAGCTGTGTGTCACTTAAACTCTCTGGACCTTAGTTTTCTTATAATATTTTTCACATTTGAAACATCTACTTCTGCCTAGTCTCAGCCTAGACTGCTGTAAACATTAATGCGTTAATGTGGGTAAAATACCTATCATGACTGGCACATTCACAGATGCTGAATTACAGGGCAGCCACAATTAAGGAGCATTCAAAGCAGGAAGAAAGACACTTCTGGAGAAATGGAGGAACGTATGTGCTCAGCATATGCTTCCTTGGAAGGTTCTGGGCCTAAATCTCTAGTGAGGGTCTTCTCCCACATCTGGATGAGTGGTGGAAGTGGTGAGTCCTGACAAAGACTCTCCTTAACCCAACTTTAGGCAGGCTCCTCTAAGCCCTTCCTCCACTGGGCCACATCCTTGGGCCTTGTCCTCAAGAGCAAGAAACCTGCTACGACAGTTTAGTGAGAGTCTTCTCCCTGTAATATCTGATCACTCTTAATATTTGATCAAATTCCTAATCCCCCTGTATCCTCCTAAGTGACATCTGATCATCCTGGCCTGCCCTCAGCAAGAATCCTAGGTCAGTTTAGCAAGAATCCCCCTACCCTCTTGGTAATTTTCCAACCACTGACCACCCAACCCACTCCTTGGCTATAAATCCCTACTTTGATCTAGAGTTGAGCCCAGTCTCTCTCCCCTACTTCAGAACCCCACTGCAGTGGTTCCTTGAATGAAGTCTTTCTTACCATCTTTAACCGGGGTGAGAATAATATTTTTTTAACAGTCCAAACTCACCATGTGGGCTTGAATCCAGTCTCTTTTCCTGGGCAAGAGATAATATATTCATCTCTTGAACGCCAGTGTCTATTACATGGCAGTTCTGATAAATTGTGTTCAGGTAATGGAAGTAGCTGGTGGGAGTAGGAGGAACGGGAGTAATTCCTACTCTGACTTGCTTTTTTCTTTCTTTCTTTCTTTCTTTCTTTTGCTGTGAAGTTGTTTTTTTTTAATTTTTTAATTTACTTTATTTTCAGTTGAAGCTTTTTTTTGTTATGGTTAGTTTTTTTTAACATCTTTATTGGAGTATAATTGCTTTATAATGTTGTGTTAGTTTCTGCTGTATAACAAAGTGAATCAGCTATAAGTATGCATATATCCCCATATCCGCTCCCTCCCACCCTCCCTATCCCACCCCTCTAGGTGGTCACAAAGCACCGAGCTGATCTCCCTGTGCTATGTGGCTGCTTCCCACTAGCTATCTATTTTACATTTGATAGTGTAGTGAGGTGGATGGACCTAGAGTCTGTCATACAGAGTGACGTAAGTCAGAAAGAGAAAAACAAATACCGTATGCTAACACATATATATGGAATCTAAAAAAAAAAATGGTTTGGACTTGCTTTTCTAAACAACAAGCTGAATTGCCGGCAGCCCCATCTAGAGACCACACCTGAGAAGGAGTGCCTGTTCCTGGATCCTGTAAATTCTGGACACATCCCCTTATCTACAATTGACAAAAGAATATGAGGACACGTGCATTTAGGCTCTTTTTGTCCAATTTGTCAAAACTCTTGCAGCAGGAAGCTCAGGACTCCCTAAAATAGCTCCTGATTACCATGCCCAGCAGTGAAGCTGCTTTGGAAATTGTCAGGTTGCCCAGAGAAGAGATTCCGTCCCTCATGACAAAAACCCAGAGTGGCTCTCAACACTCCACCTTGAAATGATTACCTTCAGAACTCATGCTAATGAGTGCTTTAACTGAAAGATCTCCATCTTTCAGACCAATGAGCTCTGAAGTCTTACTCACTGTGGGAACTGCAGATCTTATCATGGTTTCAGTTAGGCTCAAAAAGAGAAAAATAAACAAAACAGATCTGGAAAAGAGCAAAGATGGCAAATGACACTACGAAAACTACTTTTCAAATTTCAAGCGATTAAAAGTCAGGAGGTATTGGTCACCTCATCTCTGTAAAATCTTCCGTCATGTTGAGGGAGGAAAACAAAATAACTTTTCAAGGATGTTTTCCCTCTGTGACAACTTCTACATAAAACACGCATGAAAGAGCAAAGACAGACCAATGTTTGGCCTTGTTTGTGAGTGCTTGTAAAATGAACAGTAGATTAGCACTATCATTACACTAGGGAAGCCAGTCGTGCATAGATGAATTGCAGGTAACTGGGACCCCTTTAATAAAGTCCATGAGGAACAGACTCCTGATCCAGGTGTCCTACCTTTTGTGAAGACCTCCACCATGAGGATCTCAGAACTGCAGTGTCCCCTGGAAATATCCTTTATTTAAAAAACTAATTCATTTTTAAAAGTGGAACCCAACTGTCTCCTGACTTGCTCTCCCCCATGGGCCTACCTGTGATGCTGTTTCTTAGTTACGTCTGTAACTTTCTCACCCTGGGGAAATCGAGGCACCAGAAGGACGGCTCTAAACTAAGTCTCTCTGGTCCCTCCACTCTAGCTCCCAACAGGCACAGCTCTTCGCTTGGATGGATGACGCCCCTGAGGCCCCTAATGGGCCTTGATCAGCTCTTTCTGTGACCTAGGGTCCATCCTGGCCTGTCTTGCAGTGAGAATTAAACTCAAATACATCTGCGTTTAGGCTGGAGGACTCCACAGTTGCTGCCCCTGAAAATCAAAGTGAAAATCAAAGTCAGCTGGGCACTGTTGGCTCCATGCCGGCTCACTAACACAAGCAGACACATTCTGTGGCTCCCCTGGGCCTCCCAGTCTAGGCCCTTCAGTGTGGGCCAGGCCAAAGGTTAATCAAGTTTCCTGCCCTAGGGCTAACGGCTCTCCAGTAGGACCACCATGTCCCTGCCATGGAAAACTCCAGCCTCCTTCACACTGGGGTGAGCCCTTATCCTAAGGGCCCACACAGCCATCCCAGAACAGGCATCATTTCTCAGGGCACCAGTTTGTCATAGCTACACCCGATTACGTTGTTACAACACTTATTTGAAAGACCAAAATGTAAAACAGATCAAAGTGAAGCTTTTTTGGGAGAAGACAGAGGGATTCTAGCTCAAATTCTTCATTTTGGCAGCTGTGATTCAAGAACACACAGCTGGGCGTGGGAGGAAGAGAGGGGGAACACAGCAGGTTAGTAACAAAGTAGGCATGGCAGGTAGCATTTCCCCAGGTTGTCCCTCCAATGGACTTCCACCCCACATGCTCTTCTTAGGATGTCCGATCAACACTCCTCTACCCAGAAGAAGGGTTTCTGTCCCCAGCCCGGAGGAAGAAGAGACCTACTCCGCCAGGAAGAGCTCTTTAAACCAGGGGTTCTCAACCGCCAGGGAACATTCAGAACTGTCCAGAGGCATTTTTGTTTGTCATGACTCTTTGTCATCCATCGGTGTCTAGTGGATAGAGGCCAGGGATGCTGCTGTGCTCCCCGCAATTCACAAGACAGACCCCACAACTAAGAATTATCCAGCCCCAAACATCAGTAGTGCTGAGGTGGAGAAACCCTGCTTCAAACCATAGCAGATTCTGGGTGAGCTTCTCAGAAAACCACCAGGCAGAAACAGGATACCACATGCCTTCAAGTTACACCAGAGGGAGGACATGGATTTCTCCGGAGTTTAAGGAGAAATCCATGTTTCATGAGTTTAAGGGGACTCATTTCCTCCCAAACAAGAAATAAGCATCTAGCACCCTTTTGCTTCTGAAGGTAAGAACACTACTCCCTCTCTACACAGTCTTTCTCAGCTGGAGGTGGGACTGAGAGCCACAAGACGTAATGAAAAACTTTATCCAGGAAAAAGTGAAGTGACTGAATCTTTTGTCCTTGAAGAGTTTGTAGAGTTAATAAACATACAAACGAGGATGGATGTCCACACAAATGAATATTTGAAGTTTTCTGCCTACTTTCTCAGGATGGATCTCTAGAAGGGATTACTGTTTCAGAGTTATTTGTCTTGAGGCTCTGGAGATATTTTCTCATTACTTTCCAAAAGTTTTACCCGATAAAACTCCCACTAGCAGTGTATGAGAGTACCTGCCTCAGAGCTCTGGCTAATATTTTTATCTTTAATCTTTGTTTATTTAACAGGTTAAACAAATACTCACCTTGTTGTTTTAATTAACTTTAGCACGGCTAGCTTGCTTTATTTGTTAATTGGCCATTTGTATTTATTCTTCAGTGAATTTCTCACTGCAGTTCACTAGAGTTTTAGGGTTTTCTTATTGATTAGCGTGAACATTTTTATATATCAAGTGTATGACTCCTTTACCATATTACTATAAATATTTTTCTAATTTCTCATTTATCTTGAATTTTTTATAATGTTTTGGTTATATGGAAGATGCTTAAAATTTTTTATCTAGTCAAACCCATTTGATTCTTTATGATTTCTTCTATAGAGTGGGAGTTCCTCTTTAAATAATCAGGTAAATATTTTCCTATTTCAACCTTGGCTTTGTATTTATAGTCTTATAAACATATAATTACATAAATATTTAAATAGTCTCCATACAAAGCAGTAAGGGAAATGATAAATATACCACCTAACTAAGAGTCACAGGGAAAGGAAAAGACTCTGACATTGACATTTCTCATCTGAGAACAAGTGTAGCCTCCCATTTTATTTATGACTTATTTTATGTACTCAGTAGACCTTTTTAATTAAAAAAGAATTATTGGGCTTCCCTGGTGGGGCAGTGGTTGAGAATCTGCCTGCCAATGCAAGGGACACGGCTTCGAGCCCTGGTCTGGGAGGATCCCACATGCCGCGGAGCAACTGGGCCCGTGAGCCACAACTACTGAGCCTGCACGTCTGGAGCCTGTGCTCTGCAACAAGAGAGGCCACGACAGTGAGAGTCCCGCACACCGCGATGAAGAGTGGCCCCCGCTCGCCGCAACTAGAGAAAGCCCTCGCACAGAAACGAAGACCCAACACGGCCAAAAATTAAATAAATAAAAATTTATTTAAAAAAAAAATTATTGACAGCTAAGATACACAAAAAAAGTATAAAGAAAAATATAATACACTCTCCTGTATCTTTGCATTAGCAGGAGATAAAACAATATCAACGCCGTTGAAGACACCTGAGCCTACCCCTGGGCTGTATCCCCTCCCTGCCCCACTGTGAGTAGTCATGCCCCTGAATTTGCGTTTATAATTTCCATGCATTTTTTTCACTTTGTACTGCTTAAATAAGTATTATTAAGCAAAATATACTTTTTCATGTTATACACACACACACACACATGCATGCAGGCACACACGCACATGGAGACATACATGTATTGTACACACTGTTTTCCTTTTCCTCTGTGACTTGCTCTTTTTTACTTACTATTATGCTTGGGAGACTCATTCATATGGATGCAGATAACACCAATACATATTTTTCACTGATGCATTTTATGTGTTTGAATGTATCAACTTGTTAATAGGCATTCAGCCTCCCAATTCTTTTTCCCTTCACACACAGCTGCTGTTAATATCTCTGTACCTATATCACTAAAATAATTTGCTAGTGTTCGTCACAATTTCAACAGAATTATTTTTAGAACTACACATAGTGATTTTATAGTTCTTTGGGAAGAAAACACTTGAAAAACTCAGGGAAAATCAGAAAAATCTCTGGTGAAGAATAAGGAAGATAACACCAGATATTAAAATATTTTATAAAGCTATAGTAATCAAAACATTTTAGTGTTGGTTCAGGAATAGAGAGAACAGAATAGCTCAAAGAGCTCAAAAATAAACCCAAGTCCTTAAGAAAACTTGTGCAATGTTAAAGGAAATATATATATATATTTTAAATTACTTTATTTATTTAATTTATTTTTGGCTGTGTTCGGTCTTCGTTTCTGTGCAAGGGCTTTCTCTAGTTGCGGCGAGCGGGGGCCACTCTTCATCGCGGCGCGCGGGCCTCTCACTATTGCGGCCTCTCTTGTTGCGGAGCACAGGCTCCAGACGCGCAGGCTCAGTAGTTGTGGCGCACGGGCTTAGTTGCTCTGCAGCATGTGGGATCTTCCCAGACCAGGGCTCGAAACTGTGTCCCCTGCATTGGCAGACAGATTCTAAACCACTGCGCCACCAGGGAAGCCCCGAAAGGAAATATTTCAAACCAATGATTTAAAAAAGAAAAGCTGATTTAATCAACAGTGTGGGGGGACAAGTGGCCAGTTATTTCATAAAACTAGGCTGGATTCCTATATAGAAATTAATTCTAATTGGATTGAAGAGAAAGAAAGAAAGAAAGAAA
>NC_041225.1:36067357-36074675 GCF_002837175.3 Physeter macrocephalus
ACAATATGTTTATAATCTCATAATGAAGGAAATCTTTTCAAGCAAGCTATGAAAACAAGAAGTCATAAAGAAAAATATCAACAAATTAGATATGATAAAAATAAATATCTTTAAGATAGCCATGGCGGGGGGCGGGAAGGGGAGGGGATGTAAAGTCAAAAGTCAGACAAAGGTGTGTATGGGGACAGGTTTGCAATTCATGTGACAGATACGGGGTGAATTTCCTTAATAGACAAAGATCTCTTACAAACTAATATGGAAAACCTTAAACCCACAACAAATAGACAAGTAACAGATTTCAAGCAGCGTGCTCTCTCACACACACACACACACACACACACACACACACACTAAAGTTGTCAGAGAACATATAAAAATGGTCAACTGAACTCACAGTGAAAGAAATCCCATATACCCTGTTTTCCTATGAGAATGGCAAGGATTTAAAGGATGGACGACACTCAGTGTGAGCGAGGGTGTAGCAAAAAGCTCATGGTGGAACATAAGTCTGGGTAATTTGATAGAATCTCTATACATTTAAAATACACACAGTCTTCAATCCAATAATTCTACTTCAAGGGATTAATTTTGTTGATAAACTGGTACAACTACACAAAAATTAATCTACAAAAATGCCCATTGGGCCATTGTCAGTAATAGAAAACAACCTGATAAAACCTGAATGGTTTTCGGTAGGAAACTAGATGGCAGACCTATACGGTTGAATACTATGGGGTCGTATTTTAAATGACAATATATCAATGATAAATTGTAAAATAATGAAAAAGCAAGTTGCAGAACAGCATGTGTGCTAGAGAGAGATGCACTCTCCACTCTCCTGCATCCTGCCCTTTGCCCTTGGAGACAGCCTGTATGGACCACATCAGCGCATCCGCCACTGGGCAGCCCCAATAGCAGACCAGAGGTAGTAGAGGAGAGAGAGGTCCAAGGATGTATCCCCCTGGCTCCCTCATGGCAAGGATGCCTCAGGCTGGCCGTGCACCCCCAGCCAAAAAGCAGCGAGTGTTCACTCAACTTTCTCCTTCTCATTTCAGTAACTATTCCTTCCCCTCGTTTCTTCAGCCCGAGGCTGGGGCCACCTCTGTTACTATTGGCTCCCGTCTCCTGCTCTGTCTTGTGTGGTTCCCCAAAGTATCACCCATCTCTTTGTAACTAACCGAACTTTCTGGAAATTACCCTCAATAGAGTATGTCATTTGTTTCCTACTGGGATTCTGATATACTGTGTATACTATGATGCCATTTATGGACCAAACCACTGTCATACACACACACACACACACACACACACACACACACACACACACACGCATAAAAAAATGCCAGGAAAGATCCACAGAAAACTGTTACCAGTGACCACCTCTGGGGAATGGAGTTGGTTGGTAAAATTGGGAACAATGAGTGTTTTACATTTTCCTTTGTATAAATTTGTGCTAATTGAGGTTTTTCCCAAACAAAACCAGCATTTATTACTTTTAAGACAGAGAGATGTTTTAAGAGAGAGAATTACAAATCTGCCACTGTGCCCTCTGTCTTTAAGTCTTTGATCAGTTCTTTGAGGTGCCTTTGAGGGGTCAGATCTCTTCATAAAGAACACCTCTATCCTAAACCTCTATTCTAATAACTGCCCCGATTAGACACGGGGGCCCTTGGAGCTAAAAGCCTGGAACAGTCTCTCCCCTCCATTCCACACCAACAGCAAACGTTGAAAACATGAGTGTGTTTGCTTCATCTTATCTGATACAAAAGTTTTGAGGACTGGCATAGAATGCCCAGGAATCTGGTCAAGGAATATTTAAAACATTAAAAAAAAAAAGAAGTCTGTTGAGCAAAAGAGAATCTAGAATTTCTCAGAATCAAGGGAGAACGATGCAGGCCAATGTGCCTTCTTTCTCCTGAAGACGTGCCCTCTCTCAGCCATGCTAATTTGGAGGAGGCTGAAATTCAGCCAATATCAGGAAGATGAGATTATCTAAAATCTCTTTATAAAATGTCTCTGCCAGCATCAGACTTGGACTGGGACCTGGCATGAGACATCTGACAAGGGAGAGAGGGGATGGGACCTGGTGACAGAAACACAGGTGCTTTCCAATAACCTTAGAGGCCAATTCTTGGTTGTCCGCTAAGCCCAAGTCCCGTCTGAAGTGGCTTCCATATCTGAGATGGTTTCCATTTCTCTGTAGCATCAGATTCTCAGATCCCTTTGTCACTGTTGACCAAGTCCACAAGCCAGCTGTCCCCAGTGGCTTCCTTCAAAATGCCCCTTACCCTACAGCAGCCTGGCAGAACACCTCTGGCTGCCCATCGGTTCTGACTTCCAAGGCCAATGACTGTGCACGCAGCTGTACCTCTGGTCATCTCACCTGTGACTCCATTTCCTTCAAGTCACTGTTTCATCGAGGGATGGAGAAATATTTCACAATGGCTCAGAGCTCTTCATAGAAAGTGTTGCAGTGCAATTCCAACAAGCAAGGTTAAAACGAAACAACCTTAGTTATAAATTACACAGAGAAATGTCTATTTTTTTTTTGTGGTATGCGGGCCTCTCACTTGTCGTGGCCTCTCCCTTCGCGGGGCACAGGCTCCGGACGCGCAGGCTCAGCGGCCATGGCTCACGGGCCCAGCCGCTCCGCGGCACGCGGGATCCTGCCGGACCGGGGCGCGAACCCGGTTCCCCTGCATCGGCAGGCGGACGCACAACCACTGCGCCACCAGGGAAGCCCCGAAATGTCTATTTTTATGTCAAGATTTTTCCCTCCTCTATGCGTTGTTTGAAGGCCTACACTGCTAGGACCCTGATACTTCTATCACATACAGCCAACCATGCAGCATTCAGTTCAACAGACTTCTTTGGTTTGAATCCTCTGTGCCAGTCATTTGCCGGAAACTGGGAGGCAGTGATGAATAAGACAGCACCCCTTCCCTCAAAGGGTTCGCAGCCCAGTTGGGAACACAGAAAAGTGAGTAAGTAAAAGCAGCCCATTGTGTTTCATGTAATAGGGGGACTAGGTGTGAGGTACTGATGTAGCACTGAAGTGTGTGATGCATTCCGGAGGGGAAGAGAGAGCTGGGAAGGCTTCATAGAGGAGGTCTCTGGATCATGGTTTTGAAGGTTGCATAGGAGTTTTCAAGACATACAAGAGGAGAAAAGACATTTTGGACATAGGTCCAGGCATCTACAAAGGCCCCAAGATATAGTTGGACTTGCTGGGGCTGAGTGCTGAGAGCAGAGTGTCAGGAGATAATCTATATTCCTTTAACACAGAATTGAATTTTATTCTGCAGGCAAAAGGAAGCCCTGACAGGGGAGAAACACGGTCAGATGGCAGTTTCACTGTGAGTGCTGGGATGGGAATTAGCCTAGTGGGGGCATCACAGTATTATTATTATGAACAATATAATACCAATAAAGCTGGCATAACGCATTTCTCCTTAAGGGCACCCTCTTTTACTGCTAGAAGAAATAATGCTTTGTCCTACATCAGTTCTTCCTTCTAGAAAGCTCAAAGAAGCTTGTGAACTTTGCCTCTTTAATCTTTTCCAACATCTCTGAGGACAGGGTGAGGAGATAACACCTCCACTCGGCACTCAGACACAAAGACGTGCATGTGAATTATGCAAAAGGAGGGCTTTGATCTCGTCAACTTCACCCATTCCCCAGCTCCCCCCAGGGGAAGAGGACCCTGGCCCTGGACCTTCAGGGTGGAGACAGGATTTGAGGGCTCTTGATCTGAATTACCCACCGCCAGCCTGTACTGAGACTTTTCCAAATAATGGGCTTTTCATTGGAAAAAGCTCGGCCCGTACAGAAAAAAGAATAAACACAGGCATACAAATCAGTAGTTATTCCATAACCCAGAGATGATGACTTTTAACATTTGGATGTATTTCCTTCTGGTCTTCTTGGCCACACAACAAAATCAGGATAAGAGAGAATATACAGTTTTGTGTCCCAATAACTTTCAGTCCTACTGAAGGTGGAGGGAGACTTGAGAAAATGGGCACCATATAAGGAGTAAAAAGAGGAAAATATACTGCAGTTTGTTACAGTGATCAAGATCTGTGAGACAGAAAACTGCATAGAAGTGAAGGTCATTTCTACAACCTCTGCTCTAAACTCCTCTCAAGCAGGAAAAGTGCAATGAAGTTTTAAGTTATAGCTGGACTGTGTAGGCAACCTCACAATCCCCTCCAAAGCCTGGTTAATCTGACTCTGAAACTATAAAATGACAAAGGACCAGATTAATCTCAGAGGCTTTAACTCAAAGTTTGATTCTTCTGAAAAGAGGAAATGTGAAATTTTGAAACAGACTGGGGTAGAAACCTAGTCCAGCCACTAACTAGTTGGGTGGCCTTAATCAAAACATTCAATTTCTCTAAACCTCAGTTTCCTCATCTGTAAAGTGGGAATGATATGTCCACTGTCATAAATGTTTGGGAATTTAAAAGAGGTTGAAGCATGCAGTAAGCACTCCATAAAGATACTTCACCATCATCACTCTCACTTTCAGGTCCCTAAGAAATCAAGTAGAAGTCATCGCTCACTGCTGAGGCCCCTGGAGGGATCTGTCAGGATCTACCACCTTCACTCCTTTCCGCACAGGACCTTCTTTGCATCCGTTACTAACCTGAACCTCTCACCATCACCCCTGCCATGACCTCTGAAGCGGCACTCAATTTCTGAAGCTCTTTTCATTTTGAAAGAGCTCCGGTTCCTATTGTATCTGGTGTGTCCAATCCATTCCCAGGTTCTCAGAGGATGTTGCCATACTCACTGGGCTTCTGCCACCCTTGGCCCAGTCCTCCAGGTGGCACTCATGCCCTGCGATGCAATTCTCTTGCTTGGCTTAGCCCTCTAGCAGACGGGAGCTCTTTGAGGGCAGAACTGCATCTTGGTCATCTCTGTAGAACTACTCCCTAGCTCCAATGGCCAAGCAGAGAAAACAGAGCCAATAAACACTTACGGAAAGAGTGATGTATACAATAATTCAAACTACATGGCGTGGTTTTCTACAGCTATAATATTGGCAAAACAGCAGTTCTTTTCTTTCCATTGTCTGACTCTGATAAAAAATAAAGAACAGAACACCTCAATGCCACCCTAGAGGCTCACAGACGATGAGGGGGCCAAAGAGCGCAAGCCAGGCCATCTGCCCCAGAAGCCACTCCTATCCACCAGGACACCCTGGCAATGCCCCAGCCACGCAGGCAAACTGGCCTTCTCTTTCAGCACTAGTGGACTTGGCAGGCGCTCAGCTGGAAGAGGTGGCCCTTTCTCCTCCAGAAGTCCTGAACCATCACGGTCAACCCAGTCCTTTTAAGCCCAAAGGGCTCACGTGCATCTCAACATAATTTACCAGAACCGAGCTGATGAGAATAAGGCCTCAACCACAAAGATTCAACCTCAGAACAACACCATCCCTAAATGCTCCCATGTGCCAACGACACCTCCTCGCCTCTCTAGAAACGTTGTTCTCATGACCCACACTTGAAGCCCTCGCCAGCCAACTGGGGCAAAAAAGAGATCTGCAGGATGATTGCTCTAGTTATCTATGACCTCGTTAGCAAGTTATTCCAATTATTCCAAAACTCAGTGGCTTAAAGAAAAAAAAGGCAAGCATTTTATTATAGCTCATGATTTTATGGGTCAAGAACTTGGGTGAGGCTCAGCTGGATACATCTTCTGCTCCATATGGCATCAACTGAAATCATTCAGTGGAATTCGGTGGGCGGAAGGGCTGGTCAGGAGGACCAGATGGCTTCACTCCCATGTCTGGTGCCCAGGGGAGTGGCTGGAAGGCTGGGCACAGCTAGCCTGAAGAGGCATCACGTGACCTTTCCCGCACGAGGGTCTCAGGGGAGTCAGACTCTTTCTGTGATGGCTCAAAATTCTCAGAGGGTTCAAAGAGCCAGGAAGCATAAGCCTCTGATTTCTCAGTAGCATCATTTCTACCCTATTCTATTGGTCACAAAGCCCACTCAGATGCAAAAGGTTGAGATATAAACCCCACCTTTTGGTGGGAGGGCTGCCAAAGAATTCACAGGCACATTTATTTTACTTTATTTTTAAAAAAATTTTTTAGGTTTCTTTTTTTTAACATCTTTATTGGAGTATAATTGCTTTACAATGGTGTGTTAGTTTCTGCTGTATAACAAAGTGAATCAGCTATACGTATACATATATCTCCATAACCCCTCCCTATTGCGTTTCCCTCCCACCCTTCCTATCCCACCCCTCTAGGTAGTCACAAAGCACCGAGCTGATCTCCCTGTGCTATGCGGCTGCTTCCCACTAGCTATGTATTTTGCATTTGGTAGTGTATGTATGTCAATGCCACTCTCTCACTTCGTCTCAGCTTACCCTTCCCTCTCCCCATGTCCTCAAACCCATTCTCTATTGTCTGCACCTTTATTCCTGTCCTGCCCCTACATTCTTCGGAACCTTTTTTTTTTAGATTCCATATATATGCATTAGCATACGGTATTTGTTTTTCTCTTTCTGACTTACTTTACTCGGTATGACAGACTCTAGGTCCCTCCACCTCACTACAAATAACTCAATTTCGTTTCTTTTTATGGCTGAGTACTATTCCATTGTATATATGTGCCACATCTTCTTTATCCATTCATCTGTTGATGGACACTTAGGTTGCTTCCATGTCCTGGCTATTGTAAATAGAGCTGCAATGAACATTGTGGTACATGACTCTTTTTGAATTATGGTTTTCTCAGGGTATATGCCCAGTAGTGGGATTGCTGGGTCATATGGTAGTTCTATTTTTAGTTTTTTAAGGAACCTCCATATGGTTCTCCATAGTGGCTGTATCAATTTACATTCCCGCCAACAGTGAAAAAGGGTCCCTTTTTCTTGACACCCTCTCCAGCATTTATTGTTTGTAGCTTCTTTGATGATGGCCATTCTGACCAGTGTGAGGTGATACCTCATTGTAGTTTTGATTTCCATTTCTCTAATGATTAGTGATGTTGAACATCCTTTCATGTGTTTGTTGGCAATCTGTACATCTTCTTTGGAGAAATGTCTATTTAGGTCTTCTGCCCATTTCTGAATTGGGTTGTTTGTTTTTTGATATTGAGCTGCATGAGCTGCTTGTATATTTTGGAGATTAATCCTTTGTCAGTTGCTTCATTTGCAAATATTTTCTCCCAATCTGAGGGTTGTCTTTTCATCTTGTTTATGGTTTCCTTTGCTGTGCAAAAGCTTTTAACTTTCATTGGGTCCCATTTGTTTATTTTTACTTTTATTTCCATTCCTTTAGGAGGTGGGTCAAAAAGGACCT
>NC_041225.1:36075301-36078778 GCF_002837175.3 Physeter macrocephalus
TCCTAGGTATTTTATTCTTTTTGTTGCAATGGTAAATGGGAGTGTTTCCTTAATTTCTCTTTCAGATTCTTCAACATTAGTGTATAGGAATGCAAGAGATTTCTGTGCCTTAGTTTTGTATCCTGCTACTTTACCAAATTCATTGATTAGCTCTAGTAGTTTTCTGTAGCATCTTTAGGATTCTCTATGTATAGTATCATGTCATCTGCAAACAATGACAGTTTTACTTCTTCTTTTCCGATCTGGATTCCTTTTATTTCTTTTTTGTCTCCGATTGCTGTGGCTAAAACTTCCAAAACTATGTTGAATAATAGTGGTGAGAGTGGGCAACCTTGTCTTGTGCCTGATCTTAGTGGAAATGATTTCAGTTTTTCACCATTGAGAACGATGTTGGCTGTGGGTTTGTCATATATGGCCTTTATTATGTTGAGGTATGTTCCCCCTATGCCTACTTTCGCGAGAGTTTTTATCATAAATGGGTGTTGAATTTTGTCCAAAGCTTTTTCTGCATCTATTGAGATTATCATATGGTTCAATTTGTTAATATGGTGTATCACATTGATTGATTTGCGTATTCACAGACACCTTGGTTTTTATCCTTCAATTTGTTAATATGGTGTATCACATTGATTGATTTGCGTATTCACAGACACCTTTAATCCTTCAGATAGAAAAGGACTGTCATGCTAGGGTGGCTGAACGTTTTCCCCTGGAATTATCTCTGTCTCTCAGTGATGTTTCCACATCAATACCCACAGTCCCTAGCTCAGCCAAGCAAAGACAAAACCATTTTCCTTGTGAACTCAGACATCCCTGGGTCTCACTGGCCTGTGACTAGCAATGGGGTCATGGAAACTTTAATTTAGGATTTTGACTAGCATGCCACCCCTACCTGTACAATGGCTGAATCTTCACCTTTTACTCTTAAGTTTCCGCAAGTTACTTCTGAGGGTTCCAGGGGGATATCTCCAGGGGAAGTGTGTTGGAGACTGTTCACTCAGAATTCAGTCCTCTCAAGCTGTTCACAGACCTCCTCGCTCTTCACTGAGATCCTCAGGATAGATAGATAGATAATAAATAGGTGATAAATAGATAGATAGATAGATGACACATAGGGATAGGTAGAGATAGATAGACAATAGATAAATGATAGATAGATAGATAATAAATGGATGGATACATAGATAATAGGTAAAAGATAGATAGGTAGACGACAGAGATAGAGATAGGTAGATAGATGATAACTAGATGAATAGATAGATGATAGATAAATAGACAGACAGATAGATAGGGAGCTAGCTCACAGGCCATATTTGTTTATTTACTTACTATGATGTTACAAGAACTGGCCAGTACACCCAGCCAAGGCCTCTGACTCCAGCACAGTCTACAGTCCACTGGCTTTCCTGACACCCATGTGCTCTTCTGTCCCGTGACCTCTTCGTCCAAAATTGCCACCCAAAATCCCATCCTGGAGAGAGCTGCTCACCATGCAGCCACATCCTTCTCAGGGCTTCCTCGCTAGAGAGAGGTGCTCAGTGGGCCGGGGCCTCTCCCTCTCCCCGATCCTGTACAGTTATGGTCATGGGCCCTTTCTTCATGAACCCAGAGCCCAAACTGTCCCCTCAGCCCGTTAGACAATAGCCCTCAGTTCCCTGCATCAACACAGGTTGGCTCTGACCAGATGGGTCATGGAGCCCAAACTGTTTGAGACTTGGGCTGCCACCTGGAAGCCTGGCCATTTCTGTCCACTCTGGGAGGTTGCATTTTGGCAGACGGCACAACAACGCGACTCAGGGCACAGCTGGGAGTCGGGGGCATGTGGGCTTGAGTCACAACTTGTCTACGCACTAGATGTGTAATCTGCAGAAAGGCTTTTAAACTCTCAGCCTCGGTTTCCACATCTATGAGATGAAGATAATGCTACCCATCTCAGAGGGGGATTGCAATAACTAAATAAACAAGACAACTGAATATAGAATCCGTTCCCCAAAAAAGTACTGAAAAATGGTAGCTATTAATAAGATGAGGGTGGCGGTGATGGTGTTATTATTGCACCAACTCACCTGGTTCTGCCCCTGAGCCCTCAGCTATGTCCTGGGTCTAGCACCACCCATGACCACATCACAGAGTTCCTTAGGCCCTCATCTGTTCTCGTTGCTCTGACAATGATCTGTATGCCAGTCTTTACCCTATCTGCCATTCATCCATTAATTCATTCATTTAACATATGTTTGTGGAGTCACTATTACAAGCTGAGCATTGACCTAGGGGCTAGAGATACAGCAGAGATTTGGTCATGGCCCTAACAGATCTTCCAACACCACTAGCTCATTCCCTGTTCTGAATCAGGTGATAGCTGACCACCTTGACTCACAAATCTCACAGCTGGAAGGTCACTTCCATTCTCTCTGGGCCTTTAATTCAGGTCCACTCTGCTTTTGGCACCTGCAGTTCCTGACCCAGTTTGGCTCCCGGCACCCCTTCTCAGCTACGCTCTCACATTCTCTCTCTTGCCCCCTTCTCTCCCAGCTTCCCCGAGTGGAGACCCCACCCAAACAAGCCCAGGCCTCTGGGGACCAGGGTTTGCATCAGCCTGTACCCTGGACCCAAGAGCTCACTTCCCCAAACTTAGAGAGAGCTATAAAAAGCAGAAGAGCTATTATTTATTAGGTATCTCCTAAGCTCTTCGCAAGGGTGCTTTCATTCACTCCTCCCAGCAAGTATATGTGCTAGAAGCCTTCATCTCCACTTTACAACGACGGGGACTTGAGACTTAGAAGGGGGACAAGAACGTGCCCAAGTCAGCTCATACGTAGGAGGCGACATTCAAGCCCAGGTCATGTAAGAACTGAAGATGAGAGATTGGACAAGCTACACAGAAAGTTAATGGACGTTTCCCCCACTTCCAAGGAGTTATTCATCCTTTGGAGCATTTTCATTTACATGCGTCTCCCTGTGGTGGACATGGCAACTAGTTAGTAGGAAAGCACCCCTGTCAAGAATGGAGCAGATGTGTGGTGTAGAGCAGAGGGAGATCGTGGAAAACACCTGAGGTGGAGTGACCAGCGCTTTCCCAATGTTCCCCGCCCACCCGCGGGACCTGGCTGAACTCTTTTCTTTCCAAGACCCCGCTCTCCTGGGGCATTTGAGCTGGTTTCTGTTTCCTGCCAAGGAGCCCTCTAAGTCCATCACTCATAAGGACAGTGCCTGCCTTCCTCTCCTCTCTAACTCCCTGCTGTGTAGTCCTGCTCAGGGCACAGTGTGGATGCCCAAACCTGATGGCTAAGTCCACAGCAGCAGCCTTTTAAACTCTTTAAATAAAAGCTGGGGGGCTTCCCTGGTGGCGCAGGGGTTGCGCGTCCGCCTGCCGACGCAGGGGAGCCGGGTTCGCGCCCCGGTCCGGGAGGATCCCACGTGCCGCGGAGCGGCTGGGCCCGTGAGCCGTGGCCGCTGGGCCTGCGCGTCCGGAGCCTG
>NC_041225.1:36081663-36094601 GCF_002837175.3 Physeter macrocephalus
GGCCGCTGGGCCTGCGCGTCCGGAGCCTGTGCTCCGCGACGGGAGAGGCCACAGCAGAGGGAGGCGCGTACCGCAAAAAAAAAAAAAAAAAAAAGCTGGGGTTTTGTTCTTTTTTTTTTTTTTTTTTTTCCAGGTTTGTTTGGAACAAAATGTCCTCTTCTATTCCACGTGGAATATGTACCTCCTTCGGCACTGTTTGCAAAAGTGTTCGAAAACTGAAAATTGTCGTGAGCTAAAATTGTCTGCCTTCTCCTGCAATTTTATCCTGTCTCAGAATAATGCTGTGATGAGGAAAGAATGGATGTTTGATACAGGAAGATCCTGCTTTTACCAACATAACACACAGGATCATCAAACCATTTTCATCCAACACGACAAAAGCCTGGTCC
Organism: Physeter macrocephalus; assembly: GCF_002837175.3. Lineage (NCBI taxonomy): Eukaryota > Metazoa > Chordata > Mammalia > Artiodactyla > Physeteridae > Physeter > Physeter macrocephalus. The sequence continues at coordinate 36,082,053 of NC_041225.1, forward strand.
TTCCAGATTTGTGTGGGTATATCTGGGGAGGGGAGGGACTCCATTAAGAGGCCCCTGGGAATGACGGCTCAGCCTGTATGAAAACCAGCATGTTCTCACAAAGGTGAGAACCACGGAGGTTGGAGAGCATGGGCTTTGGTGTCAGAATGATCAACATGTCAGTTTCAGCTCCACGTGTACCAGCTCTGCAACCTGACTCGGTAGCTTAGTGTCCCTGAACCTCAGTTTTAACATCTGTAAAATGGAGACAAAAACGCAGACAGTAGGTTGGCTGGTTGGATCAAATAAGAAAACATATAAAATATCTAGTATAGTAAATAATACATGGTGAGCACTTTATTTTATCACAGAAGCAACGTTCAATCAAATATACCTATCAGTAATTAATTAATGCGTTATTCAAGTGGCTTGTTCTCAGTAAAACCAGTATTAGAAATAGCCCAGAGTGTCGGAGATAAAATCCGTTTTGCTGCCTCTTAATTATCTCCTGAAGTCCCCCACGCTTTCTCAATTCTGGTTCCTGAAGACGAAACACGGCCTCCAAATCTCATGAAAGCCAGGTAGCCTCCATCTGCCAAGCTGGTCTCGGGACTAGCCGACTCACATTCTCATGCAAACAAGGGGGGGATCCCTTACAGAGGCATGTGTGCCCCTCGCCGCTCGCTACTCACCTTCCCTCCCTTTCTCTCCCCCTTTTCAATGGTCTGAGAAGTAGGTTCACTCATGGTGAAGATAAAATTGCAGAACATTTAGACAATGTAAAACAGAACAAAATAGGCTCAAGCTCTGTAAACCACTTAAAAATTATTCATTATACAAAAATCTATTGATTTGCTTCCTGTGAAGGCGACTTTTACGTGTCAATAAGACTGGGCTACAGGGTGCCCCGATATTGGATCAGGCCTTATTCTGTTTCTGGAAGGGTGTTTTGGGATGAGATTAACATTTAATTCGGAAGATGAATAAAGTAGATTGTCCTCCCTCCCGTGGGTGGGCTTCATTTGAAGGCTTGAATAGAACAAAAAGGCTGAGTAAGAGGAAACTCCCGCCTGGTGGCCTTTGAACTGGGATTCCTTTTTTTTTTTTCCTGCCTCTGGACTCAAACTGAACTAAAAACTCAGCTCTTTCTAGGTCTCAAGCCTGCGGGTCTTACACTGGATCTAAACCACCAGTTCTCCTATGGGTTCTGTTTCTGTGGAGAATTCTGACACATACAGTTACTAAAGACTGTTTTCGTCTATTCATTCAAACAGGAATTTGAGTAACGTCTGGGCAATATCGGTCACACAGTAAGAAGCAGTTAGAGCAGATAAACGGTGGGTTTCTCGAATGTGATGTGCGTGGCCAGCCTTTCTCCTTCTTTAGTCTACCGTTCATCGCTAACCAGTCAGACTGATGATGTTTGGCTGCAGTTATTACAGTTAAGGAAGACGAAGTGACAGGCCTGGCTCTCCCCTACAGCAGTGCACCTAGAGGAAGGAAAACAGTAAATGTACTCAGAGAACTCACCTTCTAAGGCATCAAAAAAAGACAAACTTGAACATCAGGTCTCTTTCAGCCGGGAAGAGACACTGGCCAGTCCTGCACGCTGGCCATCCTGATAACAGGACAGAGGGTGTGCCAGCCAGCTGGGGAGAAGTTGGTGAACGCAGGAGAGATGTCACGCTGTATGAGAGCTGGTCCACCCTGGCCTGGGGAACATTTATTCCCTTTAGCTTGCCTTTCATTTATTCACACAACAAATATTTACTGAGTGCCCGAGGTCCAAAGCTCCAGTGGCAGGAGCTCAAAGTATTAACTCTGGGGTTAAATAGTCTGGACTAGAGCCTGAGGGACAAAACACACAGAGCGGGCAAGCCTTGAGGAGAAGCAACCTGTGCCCAGGAACAGGCCTGGGTCTGCGCAGACGGAGGGTCGGGGGGCAGGTCCAGCAGGAATAGGGAGGTGGAGGGGAGGACAGGGCCAAGAGTCAGGATTCCTCTCCCTGGTGAGGATGCAGAAGGCCGTCATGCCAAAGGGGACAGGGCCAGCCGAAGAATTTGAACTTGAGCCAAACCCACCCCAGGGACAGAGAATTTTTGAGTACATCATAGGACCTATATTTCAGAGAAATAAATCTGACAGGGGAAATTTAACCCAATTTCCTATTTTTCTGGATTTCTTTTTAATTTCTTTCTTTCTGTTTCACTGCAAAGGCCTAGATGTTGAACATGAAAGACCTTTAAAAGTGGAGAAAAAGGAGACGAAAGACACTTACTTCTTCTCCTATGGTAGAGTCTTAAGTATATGCTTTATCTTTCCCACTAGATAAAAAGTTTCTTGACACCAGTGGCCACAGCTCACTCTGGACCCCCTGCTGCTCTGTGGCCTGTTTCCGACATGCTGTCTGCAAGCGGGCCTAGCAACTTCTGGGGGCTTTCCCTTGATGTCCCCCATGGACGCACAGGATGCACTTTAGGACCACAGAATGTCAGAGCTTGAAGAAATTTCTTCCAATCTCAGAGGTGGAAACGGAAAGGGATGTGAGCAGGATGAAGCAGTGAGTCCACGGCAGATTCCAGACAAGGATCCAGATGGGCTAATTCCTGGTCCGGTGTCCCCTCATCCCAGAAATGGGTTGTGATGGAAGAGAACATACCCAGATTCAGGCCAAGAGACGGGCCTGTAAAACCGACAGGGCTCAACAGACCCATGCTGGAGTCACACAAATGGCACCAGACAAGCACAGAGCAAGGGTGCCTACCTGCCCATAGCCTGTCCCTGCAGCCTCCTGGCTGGTTTAAAATGTGAGACTAATCCGACAGCAAAACTACCCCTTCCATTCTCCCCAGAATGTTCCAAGCTACTGGAAGCCTTGGGGTCACAAGATCAAATTACAAACGGCTTTGTGTTTCATGAATTTCAGAATTCTGCAAGCCAAAGAAATGGAATGGGCTTTTAATATATACCCAAAATAATTATTTTTAAATTCCTAATCATTCCAGAAGCACAAAATGGGAGAGTTGGGAGAGACTCTGGACCCTCTCTCTTCCAGTTCTTCTTTGTACATGTGGGAGAACTGAGGCCTGGGCAGGACAAAAGACTTGAGATTTGCCCAGACTGGTGTTTTACAGCATCTCTTTAGAGCCAAGGTCACAGCTCAGACACCCAGAGGACAGGCAGGAGTAAGCAAGGCTGGGCGCAGGAAGGGGAGGGGGCACGATACAGAGTGAAAAGGGCTCTGGTGGGAACACTGAGAGGTGTCCCCACGCAGTTCCAGAAATGGTTGCTATGGGCACAGATAGGCTATGTTACCAGGAATTTTTCAAAAAAAAAAACCCCTGAAAGTCAGAATTTTATATGAAATCACTACCTTTTAAAAAAGGTTGAGAACTGAGTCAAGATTTTTAAACTTTCTGCCAGAAACATGTGTCTGTGGGCAGAAGGTGGCAGGTGGGCCTCCGACCTGTGACCTCTGGCCCAGAGGATGGAGGCCAAGCGCATGGAGGCCAGCACAGGCCCCTCCTCTCACTGCCTTTTCTCCCTGTGCATCTCTCTCTTTATGCCTGTCTGAGTGTGACAACGCATCTTTTTAGTCATCTGGGAACTTACAGAGCTGAGTCTCTACTTTCAGCTCTCTTGCATCAGGTCGAATCACCTACATGCAGGTAATTCTGACCTCTGTGGGTGAACCACTTGGGCTCCATAAAGATTTCCCCAGCTCAGCCTTGGTTTCCATCAGTGTAAAGTATTAGATAACCTTGACATAAGACACGTGCATATGGACCAAAACAGAATGTGACCGGCTGATCCCAGCATTAATAATCTGATAGCCCTGTATGGGCACAGTGTTTTCCATGGAACAGCTGCAGGACAGCCATCTGGCTCGAGCAAGCTAGAAAACCCAAAGAGAAATGAAAAGAGCATCCCTTCACATTTACCCTCAAACCCTGCTGTTGAAAATTAACAAGACATCTTTGAAATTGCTCCAAATAGAAAAGTAATTAAAATAGGAAAGCCTGGTCTCATCTCATTCTGTTTCCAGCACTGGATAGAACCCACCTGAGGCTGTAAAATCCCTCTGGGTAAGTAGCTAACAGGCCTGACACCCAGATGCATATTTACATTGACGTTTATACTAATAACATCTCACTCCTTATTTGGAAAAGCCACAGGAAGCAAAGAGGCTTCATTTGGGAGCTCTGTAGCATTGGATAAAAGGCATTTCAAATGGTTTTCACACTCCAGCTTTGTAGAGCCTACACTGCGAGATTCCGGAGAGATAACCTTATTGGTCCTCTCATCCTGCACAGAATCCTCTAGCTGACACTGCGTCCAGCTAAATCATTTAGTGACCCTAAGCTCTGAAAAAATTATGGTACCCTGCTGCCCGTCCTTACCCATGTCTGTTATTCAAAACAGACTCCAAATCCTAACACAAACAAAACTTAAGCTATGAGAAAGTCAAAATAGCTTTTCCTAGATATCTAAGGTTGAAAAATTCTGGATAAGTCCATGAAATTGAAACTTTCTTCATTTTTGTGGTGCCCTGTTTTGGGTGTCCCACGCCTGGGTCCAGGCTGTCTGTTTGGCAATAGAGCACCAGCCTTGCTGAGACAGGGCCTCGGTGAGGAGAGTGAGCTGCCTGGGCTGCCTTGTGACAGGGACACGTGGGCACTTCTGCAGAGGCCGTCTAGTTCAATGACCCACACCTGTAGCAAGGTGTGAACCTGATCCCAGAAATTTCAAATACGCCGCATACTGCTTCTTTATTTCAATCGTCTATCAGTAAAATGAGCACCTAACCCCTTGGCGACTTTAATAATCGCCAAGTAAAGGAAAGTACACTCACTTCCAAACCTTTTCCTAGGACTCCTGGATTCCACTGTTGGACTGCATCACTGGTGGCAAAAGTCAATTTGCATGTATTTCAAAAAACTCACCTAAGATGGTTTCAGGAGCCCAGCATGATCAATTACGTACCCTTGGCCAAGTAAGGAAATGCATGTTCTAATTAGTTAGGTATGCAAAACACAATGAGCATTGGATTTGAAACAAAGGAAGAAATTTGGAAAGTTCCGGTAAAGGTTCATCAGTTAGTAGCTCCCAGAGAAATTAATTAAGTGCTTCTGCTTTTTGTCCCCCCATTTAGTTCCACAAATATGTTACAAGCCAGAGTCTTCCCTCTGGCCTTTCGGCCGTGTCTCTGAAGTTCCCCGATTCTTCAGTGATGTGCTTCCCTTGCCCGGCTCAATGCTCCCTGACTATGGATGTGGCCAGAACATCCTCCAGGGTGCCTAATTCACGGATAATTAGTCTGAACTAAAAACATAATCTGCTCGGGGTAATTGACTCTATATGAAGTCAGCTTAAAAAATAATATCTACCCTGGGCTTCACGGATTTGTATATGACATGATTATTTCTTAAGTCAGATGGAAATCACAGGAGGTCTAATCCCCTTTTAGGTGTGTAGACCGTCACTGGTAATTCTGATGGCGAGGAGGAAGCAAGACACACTCCATAAACACATCACTGTTATTTTGACCCAAAGCACAGAATTTCAATGGAATTATTCTAAAATGTCCCTCAAACAGAGCGAGGTGTTCATCCCTGGCACCAAGGACATTCGAGGCCCTCCATGAGCTGGCCCAGACACCTACCTCCGCTGCCTCAAGTACTGCTGTAATCAAGGAAAAGAGACTAAAATAAGACGGTATTTCTGCCTGGCGAAGGTTAATAAACATGTTCAGGATACACATTATGTGTTCTTATATGAAGTGTAAATCGGTACAAACTTTCTGGAAAGCTAGCTGGCTATACGTTTAAACACTCGGACCCAGTAATTTCACTTCCAGAGTTAACTCTAGACTAATCAGCAAGACGGACAAAGATTTTCTCTAAGGAATTTTATCACGGTGTTATTTACACAGATGAACAACTTGAAAAGAATCCATGTCCACCGTTAGAGAATCGGTTAAATAAATGATATGAAAATCCAAGGTTAAATATCATGAAGCCATTAAAAATGGTGTTTACCAGGGACTGCGGGGATGGAGGAATTGGGAGATGTTGATTAAAGTGTACAAAGTTTCGGTTACGCAGGATGAAGACGTTCTGGAGATCTAACGTACAGCATGGTGATGATGATAGTGGACAATACTGTACTATTCTTGAAATTTTCTAAAAGGATAGATCTTACATCGAATCTTCTAAGTGCACACACACACACACTAATGGTAACAAGATGAGGTCATAAAAATGTTAATAACTTGATTGTGATAATCATTTTGCAATATGTCAAAACATCATGTCGTATGCCTTAAATATACATATTTTTATTTGTCAGTTATACCGCCATAAAGCTGAAGAAAATAAATAAAAGGGTGTTTAAAACAATTAAAGATATGGCAAAAATGCCCATCGTATGAGTAGGTAAAACTGGCTACTTTTTTTTAATATAGAGAAGGACTGTTTTCCCAATTTATTACCATGAAAATGTATTACTCTTATAATACAAAATATTTTAAAAAGAAAAACATGGATGATTCTCACCATACTTTATAAATGTAAAGTGTTATTTAATTATAACGGATTTTTAAAGGAAAGCCAGCTTCTTCTTGCTAAATTGAGAGGCAGAAAGTGAATTTTGTTAATTTTTAGTAATAGTTTCAGAAAGACATAACAATCTGTGGAACCTTCGTTTCTAGCCAAACTGAAAAATCAGCTTCACATATGATGGCTCTCGCTCTAAAATGTACAAAAGGAAGCTGCAATAAAGCAAGGCCCATAAAAAAGTCATTTGCCTGGACCTCCCATTCACGTCCAGTGCAGCCCTTGCTGGCTGTTAAGGTAACCGGAAAGAACAGACTCCCCTCTCTGGTAATCAAAATGCGTCTTCTCCTCCATCTGTCTCATAATGAGAAGTCATAATCTTCTTTTTATGACATCACTATAAAAGACATCAATAGAACAAAAAAATACATTGCTCCTGGTAATAACAGTGTTTGTTATGGAAATTGTAAAATGTTCCCATGTAGGTGCCATCCACTTTAATTAAGCCTTGTCAAAGAATACATTTTCCAAACATCTAAATCAGATATTGCAGAGCCATGAACTTGATGTCTTGGGGAAAAAAATGCACCACAGGGATTAAGCCTGGGGCTGAACCAGTTTTCTTAAGAGCCTGCATGGCTCAGGACATTTGTAATGCAAGCTAAGCCCAGCCTCTCACTTTAAGTTCAGCCTGGGAGTCAAGGACTGAATTTTTTGAGCTTAGAGTTTGGGGACTGATGGGGTCCAAAGACTGTGCGAAGTTTTCCTCCTCAGCCTTCCCCCCCTCAGCCCCCTGTGCGGAGCTCTCCTCCGGAGTGGACCCCAGTCTAAGCAGAGGGTTGGAACTGAGAGCCGATGGATCCCCATCACAGACTCCAGGGTCCAGGAAGTTTCCAGAAAGAGGGGAATGAGGTAATGTGGACCCAGCCAAATTCTAAGGAGGAAACCATAATTTTCCTTCATATTATCTAAACTTTTAATGTAAATTCCTTCTCAAAAGTTAAAAAGGTAACATGAGTGCCCCATCATTTTCAAAACACTACTAAAAGGTACAGTAAAAACTCATCTTCCGTACAGCCGTTGTATCTCACCCCTTGTAAGGCAGCCAACGGGAGTCAGCCTGGCGTGGATCTTTCCACAATTTCCTCCATGCTCACAAAACATACATAGGCGGTGCCATTGTTTGCTTTTATTAAAATCAGGGCATTTCACATGTATTACTCTGCAATTTGTTTTTCTCACTTAACAGCCCTCCGGGTCAATAGCTACAGATCTAGGAAAACAGCATTTTCAAACATTCAGCTGTGCTCCTCTGAGTGCTCACCCTGTGGCAGGGCACACAGGGGTAAAAGCTGCCAAAAGGAACTCAAGGGGGCCCTGACCACGAAGGGGCGCACACTCTAGCGGGGGGACGGATAGACACATACCGCCGGGAATGCCCCGGACGAGGTGGTGTCGCTGAAGATCCCACTACGTCTGCCCCAGAGAAGGGGTGAGGGGGAGCTTCACAGACAAAGTAACGGTTGAGCTGGGTCTAGGAGGGTGAATGGATCTCATCAGGCAGACAAGGATAAGAAGGGCATTCCAGGATGCAGGAACAGCTTGCACGGAGGCACAGAGACATTCAAGGAAACAATGAAAAGTCTGGTGGGCTTAGAACTGGGACTTTTCATGGGGAGTAGGGGGCAGAGACAGGAGATGGCGGGATGGACATTTAAGCTGGAGTCAGGCTGGGAAGGGCCTTTAGAGCAGAGCAAGGAGTTTTCTTTTTATGCTGTGGGTAATGGGAGCCAGTGAAGGTCTAGAGCAAGGAAGGGGCCACCGTCAGGTATAGCCCATGAGAGACACTGCTGCAAGGTGGAAGGCGGGAAGGAGGAGGAACCTGGGCATCTACCCCTCTATCTCTGCTGCCTGTAGCATCTCTGGTGTGATCTCCTCTGCAGTCTCTAGAACTGCTCCAGCTCCCGCCCTACAGTCCCCGCTTCTAGACGTAACAGCATCCCCTTCCCTTGTCCGTCCAGCCCTCGGGCTGGAAGTGGATTCCAATGCTGCTCATCTCTGGGCTGCCCCCTCCGTCCTCTGCTTGGCTTTGCCTCCCTGGCTCTTTCTGCACCCATGGAACCAATTCCCTGCTGGCAACTCTTTCTATTAAAATACTTAGAGTGTTTCTATTTTCCACTGGACCCTCACTGATACACAGTACTTCCTCAGGATATTATAAGACCATTAAAATTGTTTTATGAATGTTTTAGTGTAGTGAAGAAACGTTTACGCTATAATATGAAAAAAATAGCAAAATGCAGAACTGCCTACAATATTATTTCAACTATGTTTTCAAAATGAGATTTTTTTTTTTTTAAGACCACTAAGACAATGTTAAAATGTTAATAGCTGTCTTTGGTTTGGGCATAGAATGATTTTTTTTTTCTTCTTTTAACTTTTCCATATGTTCATAATTTTCAATGATGAGCGTATTTCAAAGTTTACTTTTTAAAGCTGTCATCTCCCGGCTCGAGTCTGACTGGGAGCCAGGCACACAGCCCCTGCCCACTTGCTTCCCCAGCTGTCCACGCACAGGCTCGAAGGAGCCTCTGCCCTGTCCCCTACCTTGCCCGGGCCTCTTTTCCACCGCCAACCCCCCATTACCCAGAGGCGGAGAGTGTGGAGAACCTTCCCTCTAAGCATTAAAACCCCTCTTACTCCTTTGATGACCATGGCCGCTTGTCTAGGCAGTGGCCAGGCCCTGGCATGGGAACATAATCTTCCCCTGAAAGCTGACATCACCACGCTGACTGCCATTCTTGACAGCTACCCGCATCAGAGGGCAGGAAGATCACAGCGTCTGACCGTGTCTCGGAGACACTGCAGGAGGCTGCTCACACGCGTCCTGGAGGAAGAGCAGGGAAGGACTGCCCAGGCTTCCCTGGCCCCGGAGCCGCCCAGGCTTCCCTGGCCCCGGAGCCACCCAGGCCCCATGCGGGCACATGCGCTCTGAGGCTGGATGGGAGCCCCACGAGTGTCTCCCCCTGGAGGCGTCTCAGATCTGGCCTGAGGCACCAGGCCAGGAGTCAAGTGGTCTATATCAAGACACAGAGCTTGTAACCTAGTCTTTAGATCTGTGGGTTCTGTCAACCCTACCTTTCCTGAGAGCTTTGGTTGAAAAAAACAGCAGCTCAGCTCACACACACACACACGCCTGAACAGTTGCCCTTAACCCAAACGTTTTCCAAGCCCCACCTTCATTACTTTGCTTTTTCAAGGCCAACTGGCCCTTACAAACAAGATGCGCTGTTGCTCCCCAGTTTACCAGCTGGTCCAATAGAGACAAAGACAGATTAGGTAATTAGCAGCCCTTCCTGCTGTTGAGTCAAGCCCACAGCTGAAGCTCAGAGCCAGCCCCTTGGGCTCAGAATGCCATCCTTACTGGCCCTCATTGAAGCCATTCTGTGGGCTGCAGAAAAACTCTGCAAAACAAATAAAAAATGAGAAAACACAGCATGAACTTTGGTGTTGCTGGATCTCAGAAACAGTCCTTCATTACATAAGTCCTCCTCCTAAATCTTCACGTGTTTCAGGAGCGTCCTCTAACTCTCCCCATGCAATCTCCAGTGTCCGGTTCCAAGGACTGTCACCACCCACAGACAGGAAGATGCCATGCCACCAAGCGCCCGAGACACTCAGAGCAGTCAACAGGGCAGGGAAGGTGCAGAGAAGGGGCAGTGGGTCAGTCTGAGGGTTTGTCCCCTGAGCAATCCACCCTGGTTCTTGTAGGTGATCAGCCACTTCATCCACAATAAAAACTTTTTTATGACCTGGCTCTTATCTGTTTACTAACATCCCAACGTGGTGGAAATCAACAAAGTTATCTTTTGAGAGAGAGAGACATGGGAGAAGGGCTATGGAAGGAAGAAATCAGGAGCATCTCAAAGCAGAGCCTGAGACAAGGATTTGGCGCAAGGAATTGACTGGGAGGTGATCCCAGGAAACACCACAGGGAAGAGAGGAAAGAGACAGAAGTAAGTTGCCAAACCAAGCCATTACAGTTTAATCCCCTGGGCAGCTCTGGGGGCTGGGACAGAGTTAGCCCACCCGAGTTGGGGTTGCAGCTGGGGTATATATATATACAGCACCTCCTGTCCATCACTGGTTGAGGGCTACTGGGTGGGCTTGTGAATACTCTGGCATTTCCTGCTGCCTGCCCTGAAAATGCTCTTATCAGAGGGATGGCTGCTGGGTAGGAAAGTCAAAGAGTGCCCCTGGTCAGGCCCCTGAGGCCACAGAGCCCCCAGGCCATAGTGGAGACTGAGAGGGAGTTCTGTTCAAGTTTATAGCATTATGAAGAGTAAATGGTGATAATATTATATAACAGGGGTTGTCAAACTTTTTCTGTAAAGTGTATAAACCAGTAAATATTTTAGTCTCTGTAGACCACAGGGTCTCTGTCACAACTACGTAACTCCGTTTATACAGAGCAAAAGCAGCCATAAATAATACATAAAGGAACGAGTAAGGCTGTGTTCCAATAAAACTTTATTGACAAAAACAGGGTGGCAGACAGATTTGGCCAGCCTCTGCTAAATAATAATAACCATCTATTGGACATACCCTGTATTATATCTATTATGTGACTTAATCTCTAATGTTAGGTATTATTTCTCTTATTTCATAAACGAGTGAGCTGGGACTCAGGCTGGGTCACTCATCCAGTGATACCTGGCTGATTAGTGGGAAAAGCCAGGACCCTGACCCAGGACAAGCTGGCCCCAAAGCCTGAGTTAGTTTTCTATGCTAGCAAAATATCTACAAAATATTTACCAACTATTACCAAAATATTTACAGGGAGTTGCTAAAAACACAGAAACTTATTGTTAAGTGAAAATTTGTGATACAATATTATATAAACAGTATAATACTAACTCTATTTTTTTAAATACCCAAGAAGAGCTTGGAGGGGTTTATACCAAGATTTTAGGTGATCCTTTCTGAGGGGGTATTAGCATAGATTATTTTTATTTTTACATTTTTCTCTAGTTTCCAAATATTGTAACTTTACTAAAAAGAAAAGTTTAACTTTGTTTTTTTAACTATAGGTACAGGTGGGACCACAGAGGAAGAAGTTATTTAATCTCAGTGATTCCTGAGATGGGATATAGCCATCCTGTAATGCTGACACAGGAGAGTATAAAACTTCTGTTTTTATTTATTTATCTTAAAAAACAAGAAAGAATTTACATTGTACTAAGTCAATGCTCCGAATGACCCTGGCACCCTATTCAATTCATATGTCATATGACTATGTGTCTAGGACACATGGAATCCTGTTGGGAAACAGAATTCCCCAACAAGACGGCTTGACAATGATGTCCATGTTTTGTTGATAATTTCACTGGATTGTAAATTATTTTGCCATCTATTGTATTTTGTGTGTACCCAGTTAAGTTATAGGTTGTATTATCTAGTGGTTATTTGAAAATGGACAAATGGTTTAAAAAATTTTCTGCAAAGAAATATCCAGGTGGGGCTTACCTGGTGGCGCAGTGGTTAAGAATCCGCCTGCCAATGCAGGGGACACGGGTTCAAGCCCTGGTCCGGAAAGATCCCACATGCCGTGGAGCAACTAAGCCCATGTGCCGCAACTACTGAGCCCACATGACACAACTACTAAAGCCTGCGCGCCTAGATCCCGTGCTCCAAAACAAGAGAAGCCATCGCAAGGAGAAGCCCGCGCACCTCAACGAAGAGTAGCCCCTGCTCGCCACAACTAGAGAAAGCCCACACGCAGTAACAAAGACCCAATGCAGCCAAAAATAAATAAATAAAATAAACAGGGCTTCCCTGGTGGCGCAGTGGTTGAGAGTCCGCCTGCTGATGCAGGGGACACGGGTTCGTGCCCCGGTCTGGGAAGATCCCACATGCCGCAGAGCGGCTGGGCCCGTGAGCCATGGCCGCTGAGCCTGTGCTCCGCAACGGGAGAGGCCACAACAGTGAGAGGCCCGCGTACCGCAAAAAATAAATA
>NC_041225.1:36094721-36140453 GCF_002837175.3 Physeter macrocephalus
CAACTAGAGAAAGCCCACACGCAGTAACAAAGACCCAATGCAGCCAAAAATAAATAAATACAATAAATAAATTTTAAAAAGAAAGAAAGAAATATCCAGGTGAAGATAATATAGTAATACAGGCACAAGTAGACAAGAAAAGGAAAAGCTGGTACTTCTGAGTGTGAATTTTTTTCACCCACAGTGCAAGGTGGTATGATGATACTCTACAATGATGACATTCTAATCAAATTACAGAGGAAGTCAGCCCCCAAAAAACCATTTAAATTACAAGGGTTCTGTTTGAAATGTGACTTGCCAGTCACTATTATAAAGATAACCCATATACCCTAAACACACACAGGCTTGGTTTTTAAAGTGTAAAGCATCCAGAATATGGGATTTTTAAGAATTTCTCATTTTTCCTGCTGCAACAACAGGCGTGAAATTACACAGAGCTACAATATGGCAATATGGCGATACATTAAATTGCATTCTTTGTCAGAAATACATTTGGAAGACACCCAAAAGTTTTTATGTGGGAAAATTTGGGGAAAATGATTATTTATGTAATATCAATGTTTTGCCAGGCAGTTGAATTAAAGTGCAGATGTTTCTGACATGTCCCATTTTATGGATTTAGATTTGAAGTATTTTATTCTAATGACTCATACAGCTGCCCAGGTTGTGCACTGCACACTCCAGAAGACATCACACACATCTATGTGATGTGTGCCCCCTAACATTGTGCAGTGTCCTTTCTGGGGGCCCTGATGTAGTGACCTGGAATGACACGTGAAGAACTACTTTATATGAACCATGAAAGTTATTGAAGAAGATACAGTCTCAACAATTAAATCTGTAACAGTAACTGTGTTTTACAGGAACACTGTAGAAACACAACCACTACAATTGAAAAGAGATTCCAGAATGGGGTTACAGAGCTAGTGTCGCACATGAAATGCATTCACGGCATCATTCAGATTATCACAGCAAAAAAATATAAGCTAGAGGTGCACACAGTGCCACAGAATACCATTGATGTAATTAAATAGAAAAGGAAAAGGGTATTTGAATAGTAGGATTTTCATAAAACTTCATGATAATATAAGGTATGACCATGACCTGCCTTCGGAACACCGAATGTACTTGAAATAGTTATTGAATGAACTAGAAAATGTGTGAGGCAGCTTTCCTTTACAAAGAGATAGGGTATGACCTGTGCTGTGATGATAAGTGGCTCTCAGCAGTGTTCCACAGGTAGATATTTTTTAAAAAATAAACATATTTAATTTGACCCTTCAAGGTCAAGAGTGAGTGATGAAGTAACTCTTTTCCAAAGAAATTCAGGTGCAGAAGAGCATTTTTTAAAGCATTTCCATCACTATGTGTTTTCTTGCCAATACACTTGGTTATCAACTATAATAACGTTTACATATGCACACTTAAAACAGAAGTCTCTAGCCTGCTTAAAAATCTTCCAAATGAAGTTTCAATGGGTTTGGGACCCACTTGTTTAAAAATGTAAAAATGAAATACCTTCCAATTAGTTTGCAAGAAGAACTGCCTGACACCAGGAAGATGGAAATTTACTAGCCCAATTTCAATAAAAACCTTTGCATAATTGATGGATGGTGTTGACAAATGAGAATCATAATTAAGTAAACACAGCCACAAATGCCCTATTCCATTTGGATCGACACCTCTTTGTGAGGATTCCTTTACAACTCCGGCAGCCAGTAAAATTAAGCATGTTTTTTAGGCTGAGCTTCAAACTTCAATACCTTGCTGTATCATCTAGTGTTAAAATTTCAAAAATAATGAAGCATATCCAGTCTGAATACTTACTTTAAAATATTATTACTAATTCCCATGGCAGCAAAAAGGCTTTTTGTAATGTAATTTAGAATATTATTATCTGTGTCATATTGATATCACCCTTTTAAAGTTTCTATTTTTGTGTCTATTACATAAGATAATACATATATAAATTACTTATATGTTTATATTATATATAATACAACATATATAATGTATAGTATAGTAGTATATTTATAAGTACATATAAGTTAATAATACATATACAGTATAGTAATACATATATGAATTATAAATAAATAAACACAGAGAAAAAAGTTAGGATTTTCATCCCATCTGAATGTGCAGTAGGGGAGGGGCAGGTATGGGTTTATTGAAGGGGTGAGCTTTAAAGCAAGAGTAGCACCTAAATCATGATTGCAACTAAATCATGGATGGAGAAACATAAATTTCTTTACCCAATCTTAATATTCCTTCAGAATCAGATGGGGGTGGGCCTAGAGCAAAGGAGAGGATGTTGCCCTTCCTATAGCAGGATCCTGGAGAAACTCATTTTCCTGCAGATGAGAGAGGGTAGAAGGAGAGCTGGGTTCCAAGAGAGTGAATCTCACTCTTCAGTAACTAATTTGAGGGGTGCTGAGTGTACAGTCCATTTCGGAGGGTGGGGATCATCCGGGCAGGGATGCCTCTGCATGACTTTATGGACCATTTCTCTTGCTCTTACAGGGTGAAGTGACCTGCCCTTTAAGACCCAGTCCAAAGGTCCCTTCCACAATGCTTTCTCTAAGCCCTGGGCTGGAGGTGGGTTCTACTTCCCTCAACTACCTGGGTCCTCAGAATGTGTTAGGGCAATTCTGAGGGAGGAGGGTCCTAGGTGTCAGGAGGGCTATCGCCCAAGGTGGGACAGGCAGTAAAAGCCCAGCATCATGTGGGACTACTACAAGGAGGGGCTGAGGTAGGAGGAGCTGGTCCAGGCAAGTAGGTCAGGCCGGCACCCATGAATAGAAGACCCTCTCCACCCACCGGTGCACCCCATCCCGATTACTCAGCGTTTGAGGGATGGGGGAACCAAGTGGTATTCACATATACATTCACTCAACAATATTCAAGAAGGGTCAGGTGCTGAGTCATGCTGGGTTCTTCCTGATAATACAGTTATTTCCACTCTTATGTAAATTCCCCTACCCAACAGTGAGTTCCAACAGGGCAGACCCCTAGCTCAGACCTGCAGCTCCATGGTGTCTAGACTATAGGCTCCCACAGGTCTGATGAAGAGAGAGAGGATCTGTGAGTCCATTGTGAACCCAAGGGAGGCGAAGTGATCGTCCACTACTCTTACCACAAGCTCTTTCCAGCATTCGAGAAGTTGGCTTGATTATGGGTTGAAACTACCCAAAGACAGCTCTTGGCCCCCTCTCCCCATCCCCCCATGACTAACGTCTGTCTTCACATCAGACTAATTTGGAACGGTTGGACAGAGCAAAAGAATACGCCGTGACGAGCTCCGAAGCGTCTTCCTTGCATCTACCATTATCTGGCCCTCTGCTCTAGCCAGGGAATTCATGGGCCTTGAACCCAAAATCACTCTATCCAATACCCAAGGGTCCTGTTTGTCAGGGTTTACAGCTTTTGGAGGGTTGTATGTGGAGCACTGAGGAGGGAGGGAAGGAGGGAGGGAGGGAGAAGGAAGGAAGGGAGGGAGGGGAAGGGAGGGAGGGAGGGAGGGAGGGAGGGGAAGGGAGGGAGGGAGGGAGGGAGGGAGAAGGAAGGAAGGGAGGGAGGGGAAGGGAAGGGAAAGGACAGAAGGGAGGGAGGAATGGCTTGCCCAGCTGGCCAACCAGCCAACAGAATCACCCTGGGCATAAGTGAGGAGGAAGCAAATCAGTCTCACACGTGACTGCTCCCAACTCAGCCCTGGTTTCAACCTTCCCTCTGGACCTTCAGTCTTCCCTACCCCCCCCCCCACCCCCCCCTCCACATGCTGTGAAGGTTATTTTATGTGTCAGCTTGACTACATCACAGCCTTCCCAGATTAGACACTATTTCTGGGTGTGTCTGTGAGGATGTTTCTGGATGAGACGAGCATTTGAATCAATGGATGCAGTAAAGCAGATCGCCCTCCCCCATGTGGGTGGGCACCGTCCAATCTACTGAGGGCCTGAAGAGAACAAAAATAGGAGGAAGGGAGGATGCATTCCCTCCCTGTCCGTCTGCTTGAGCTAGAACACAGGTCTTCTCCTGCCCTTGGACTGGGATTTACGCCATCGGATCCCCTGTTTCCAGGCCTTTGAACTAGAATTACACTGTTGGCTTCCCTGGGTCTCCAGTAGCTGATGGTGGGACTTCTAAGACTTCGTAGTCTCATGAGTCTATTCCTCATGATAAATATATGTTTACATATCTTATTGGTTCTGTTTCTCTGGAGAACCCTAATACTCATGTCAAGTTTCTTACTGAAAAACTTTACTGATGCTTCACCCTAAAAGTGAGGTCTGTATTCAACATCATCATTATCACCTGAGGAACATCTTAAACTCTGAATTCCCAAACCTACTGATTCTCTGGCAGGTGATTCTCACACACATTAAAGTTTGGGAAGTTTTATTCTATTCATTCAAAGTGCATACAATAGGCACTTACTCTTTGCCCCTACACTATCCTAGGTTTTTCCTAAAGGTCTTCACTTTGTGTAATGGTCCTCTATCTGACCCCACTATTATACTGTAAATTCCTTGGGATGAAGGACAATGTCTCACATTCCTCTGTATCACTGAGACCCCTGGCACAGAGAAGCTGCTCAGTAAATATTTTCAGATTAAATGAATAAGCAAACTTATATTTCTATATCCCCAGAGAAGCTATATATTTTTTCATCTGAGAGTTTTCTTCCAAGAATTTAATAGAGAGAGCCTGGAACAGGTCCCAGAACCAAAGGAAGAGGCGCAAATATGGTCTGATCAGAGCTGGACTGTCACCTCCATGGTCTGCACAACTTCCTTACATCACGTGGTGAAATGAAAAGTTAGCTGTTTTGAGGACCATGTAAGTATCAATATAAGTCTTCGATTACTGAGCCGATTAGCAGCTAAAGAGCTTAGTTATTTTTCTTTCATGCAGCAGCTAAGTCATGCCTTTCCTATCTCCTCCATTGTGTACTTGTGAGAAACTGACTTTCGGATGGAATGTAGGACTTGTAATTAGGCATTCTTTCAAGAATCATTAATTGTCCATCTAACCTGTACTCAACATTCTTCTGCACTCTGGAGATACAGAAATAAAACACAGTCTTTGCTTTCCAGGAGCAAACAATGTTACAAGATCATTTATCTGCTACATTTTTTTTGTTAGATTGAGGATGTCTCAGCATAGAAAAATCTTTTTGATAGTGTACTGATTTTTTCACCCAATGTTTTTGTGGCCCATCCCAGCTCACTACCATAAAAGCATCAGAAAATGTCATCAAAGACATTGTTTAAAAACTGGTAAACAGTTCAGGAGCAAGGACAGAAGTCTCTGGTGCCTGGAAAGAAAAATTCAGGTCCCATTGAATTCAAACATTTAATAAATCTCCACCTTGTATCAAAAATTTTGCAAGATACTGGGGATTTGGAGATTAATCAGGTACAACCACAATCCTCTAAGAACTGCCCAACTATGGCTGTGACAGGGACACAGCACACATGTACCGTTCAACGTGACAATGACCATTGGCCATGTCCAGGTCATATTTCTCCCTTGGTCCCCCAAGATCTTTGGAGGATTCTCTTTCATGTCTTTCATGTCCAAGTCACACACACAGGGAAGGCTAAGATTTGTCTGTAATACAGGATGACAAAATATTTCAGAGATCATGATTGCCTTTTGCCTTGGGCTACATCTGCCCAAATTGAATTTATTCCAACAACAGGACAGCTATTACAGCAGCACTCCTTCAGCACTGTCATCTAATGAGATGGCTTTGGATACCACTAAAAGTTAAATCAGTCGATAAATGAAATATTAAAATCACCAGAGAATGGGCCCTATGCACAAAATATTAACACCGCAAAAGCTCTAAGTCAAATGTTGAAAATGAATTTAGCCAAAGCCATTAAAACAAGAATATGGACTCTGTACCGAATTTTGGAGCCGTGACTGAGGAGAGTTTTTTCAAAAGCTGAGTTTTCCCTCTTGTTGGAACCTTGGTGTGAGGGAGCTACCCTGTGAGGGCTCTCTCGGGATGCTTGACACTGGAAAACCTCTGGGAACCCACAACACTTAGGAAACGATGCATCAAATCACAGGGCAATGTGACAAGTTCATTATCTATTAATCACCTCACTCCCCCACTAGACATGACATCCTTGAGAACAGGGACTGGGTGTCACCCAGCTCTGTATACCCAGCTCTTAGCCAGTGTCTGCCACAGCATAGGTGCTCACCAAATGTTATGTTCAACCTCCTTCCCACGATAGTCTCTCTCTCTCTCTCTCTCTCTCTCTCTCTCTCTGTGTGTGTGTCCTTATCTCATTATCTCAATATCTCTTGCTCTTTCTCCCTCCCTCCCTTCCTCTTTTCTCTCTCTGGGTCCTCTAAGAGTTCCCTGTCAAAGTCACATGCATCTTTCAAGGCCCAGTTCACCCCTCCTCTTCCAAGAACCGTCTCTGATCCCTATGTCAGAATCACTCTCCCTTCCGCAGTTAATCCCCCTGTCCATGGCTTGAGATATGAACATTTGCTGGACCATTTTTTCCAGTCTGACTCAAATTACAGTTACTGTACAAATGTGTGTCACTGTCTTTTTTTAGGTTCTCCCAGATTTTGATCCTGAGATAAGGATTCAAGTTTAAATGGTTTATTTGGCAGGTAGAGGGAATACTGGGAGTGGGCTAGTGGTACAGGAAAGTGAGGCAGTCAATAAAAAGTATTGTGTTAAGCCAGTTACCAGGAGGTGACTGGTTCTTCATCCCAAGGGAAAACTCTGGGAAATGGTATAAAACACGCCCCTAAGGGTCCACCTGAGGGGTGTGAGAGCTGGGGTATTTATACACCAACTTCCAGAAATACATATTTGCGGGCTACTCCCAAAGACTGCTCCCCAGCATGTCCAGACTGCCAGTAGCAGGGAGAGAGTATCCTTCTGTAATCCCAGGGGGAGAAAGTTAGAAGTGTCCTCTTCAAATTCATATGTTGAAGCTCTAACCCTTAATTTGACTGTATTTGGAGATGGAGCTTTTAAGAGGTAATTAAGGTTAATCAGGGTCAGAAGGGTGGGGTCCTAGTCCAATAGGATTAGTGGCCTTAAAAGGGGGGAAGAGAGGGATCTCTATCTCCATGTGCACACGACAAGGAAAGGCCACGTGAGGGCACAGAAAGAGGCAGCCATCTGTCAGCCAGGAGGAGAGCTCTCACCAGAAAATAAATTGGCAGGAACCTTGATCTTGAACTTCTTACCTTCCAGAACTGTGAGAAAATAAATTTCTGTGGTTTAAGCCACCTAGCTATGGTATTCTGTTATAGCAGAGCAAACGGACTAAGACAGCTGTAGTGCACAGAAAGGTCAGAGGAACCCAGGAGGGGCAATGAACACATCTGTTTCTGTGCCTCTCACAAGACGGAGCCCAAGGCAGGGACATGCAGTGCTGTTTTCCCTGAGCACCAGCCAAAGACAGAAGAGAAGCAACACTTACTGAGTACTTACTACATGTCAGGCACTGTGCCAGACATTTTTAAAAATTTATTTTATTAAGGCGTCATTTACATACAGTAAAATGCACACATTTTCAGCATACAGTTTGGTAAATTTGACAAATGTGTATACCCAAGTAACTACCCCCCACAATCAAGATACGGAAACATTTCTATCACCCAGAGATTCCTCTCTCCAGTCAATCACCACCCCCACCCTGGCCCCAGGTTACCACTGATCTGATTTCAGTCACTACTGATTAGATTTTTCTCTCCAAGAGTTACAAACAGAATCACACTGTACACACTGTCTTTTGTGTCTGGCTCCTTTTTCTCAGCATAATGTTTTCGAAAATCATCATTATTTTAAGAATAATGTAGCATATATCAACAGTTCTTTCTTTTTATTGCTGACTAGAATTCCATTGTAGGAATATCTCATAATTTGCTTATTTACTGGCCCACTGATGGACCTTTGGGTTATTTCCACTTGAAGTTATTATTAATAAAACTTTTATCAATATTTGTGTATAAGTGTTTGTGTAGACACCTGTTCTTTTCCTCTTGGGTAGCTTCCAAGGAATTGAATTGTTGGGTCATATGGTAAGTATATGTTTAACTTTATATGTAAGTGTATGCTAGGTATTTTTAATTTACCTCATTTAATTTTTTGACCACCCAAC
The DNA here is from genome assembly GCF_002837175.3 of Physeter macrocephalus. Lineage (NCBI taxonomy): Eukaryota > Metazoa > Chordata > Mammalia > Artiodactyla > Physeteridae > Physeter > Physeter macrocephalus. Next base: position 36,102,869 of record NC_041225.1, read on the forward strand.
AATAGGGGTATAATCATTCCCTCTCTTTGAGTAAGTACACTGAGGCTCATAGAAGGAGAATGACTCACCTAGGCTCCTATAGCTTGTAAGGACCGATATGGAATACATGCCCAAGTTTTATCTAGCCCAAAAAATTTTGTGTTTTTTTTTTCATGACACCGTCTTGCTTTTATTTATTGACTCAGCAAAGAGGACTGGGTGTTGAATCCCCCTCCCCCCCACCCAAAAAAAATAGATAAAGAGTTACTTACATCCTTCTAATGTCTAAAAGTGTCTGGTTCAGGAAAGGCTGAGTGACCATACTGGAGTAAAGGAACTCCAGAGAGAGGGGGAAAGATGGTTACAGAGGCAGAAACCCTGGCTGGACCTGACCTGGGACAAGCACAACGGTAGTACTACTTACCAGAACTAATATACCTACCAGTGTGGAGTTCACGTTTTTGAAATTTATAATTGATTGTCTGCAGCCTGTCAGGCTGAAATACTACCTATGAATAATGAGCATGAAGGAAGCGGTCCGTTTTTTTCAGTCTGTGTGTGAGAAAGGGTTTTCAAGTCAACATCCAGGCAGCCAAGTGAGGTTAAGGTAGAGAATAATATCAACCTGTACGCGGACCAAGGTAATCCGAGCGATTAAAGCGAAGTAAATACCCCTCCACACAGACCTCAGAACTCACCTACTGGAGAATCAATCCACTGGAATAAGGAAATGAAGGAAACGGTTGGGGTTAAGTTCAAATCTTTAGAAGAATTCGTAAAGGAGGAATCGGCCTGTATGGCACATCTGTTACTGCTAAAGATGCAAACTTTGGCTAATGTCCAGAAATAGAGACTCTATTAAAAATGCATTAGAAGGGTCATGGTTTACATTGCTACAGTCAACTAACAGCCTCTGCTCATACAAAATGGGTGCCCTCTGTATACTATAGTCTCTAGCGCCCTTCAATAAGCGATAACGTGCTCGAATTCCACAGAACTGCCATTCTTGGAAAAATGCAGAATCTTCCTCGAGTTCATGGCCAATGTGTGGGATTAAAACAACAGCAAGAACAACTAGGCGTCCTACGTCTTTGTCTGACCCCGTCCCGCCACTGTGTCACATCACTGCTCTAGGTCTCAGCCTTGCCCCCGTAACGAGGGTAATAATCTCTCTGCTACTCATCCCGTGAGATGCTGTGTCACGAAGAAGTATGTCCTAAGGTGCTTTGGAAATAAGAGATCTTTCAGTAATGTGAGGTTTTTAAAATACTTAAGTGGTTTAAATGCTTATGCTTTTCTGTTTACATTGTTAATTGTTAAAAGGTACTTCTGGCAGATGGAACACATGCGTTAATCCCTTTCCCCCTCAAGAGGTCACGGAAATGACAGTTGAAGAATTCTTAAAGTAGGAATCCACAGAGTCCAAGGGACTAGTAAAGGATACCACCAGAAATAAGAGAAGTCAGTTAATTTCTGAAGCTGGAGAAGAGGCTAAGGGTAGCTGTACCCAAGAACTGTAGAGATGAATATTTATGGGAGTCCAGGACGAGGAGGTACCAGGCCCAATGAAGGCATATTCAATCTCTGCATCGGATGCACAAACCCCGGGGAAGTGGTATACAAGATGATTTATTTGGGTATGGGAAGGAAACATTAGAACTTCTATTTATAATTTTCTTTAAAAAATAAATAAAAACAAGCCGTACTAACATTTAATACATATGCTGATGGGAAGTAGTACATGTAAAGTACTCCTGCATCAGTGCACAAAGATGGACAGGAACGAAGACAAAGTCAGTTCAACAGAAATTGAACCAGAGAAGTTACAGCCTGTTTGCCAGCGTAAGGGACAGAGGCTGTAAGCAGGGGTACTACTACCAAACATGGGAACCCTCTGACCCCTTTCTCTGTCCAGCGAAATACCTCCCATGCAGGAGATTAGAGGGCACTTCTAATGCAAGTGAATCCTGCCATTGGAACTGGAATGGGATCAACTCAAAAGAAGAGACCTAATCCTATGACAGCCAGGGTACCCCAAGGATAGATAAGGTGAGTTTGCAACAGTTCCACTTGTTGACAAGCCCTCTCCCCAACACACATCCACAGAGGAAACTCCATTTCACTTTGAAGTCCACTCTTAAATATTAGCAGACAACCAGAGATCAGCAGAAATTTGAGGAAAGCCTCTAGCATGGAGGATGGGGACCAAAATAAAGAGCTTAAAGGGGTCACATAATGTTGGGGGAAGGAAAGGAAAAACGAAAAAAAAAGTCCAAGATAGAAGTGCTGGCCGATTCAGTTCCTGGTGAGAGCTCTCTTCCAAGCTTGCAGACAGCCACCTTTTCACTGCATCCTCACATGGCTTTTCCTCTGAGTGTGCACAGAGAGAAAGAGATCTCTTCTGTTTCTTCCTCTTCTTATAAAGGTACCAGCCCTATCAGATTAGGGCCCTACTTTTACGACATCGTTTAACCTTTATCACCTCCTCAAAGGCCCTATCTCCAAATATATTCCCATTGGGGATTAGGGTTTCTATCAATAATATGAATTCTGGGGTGACACAAACATTCGGTCCATGACAAAAGGCATCAGTAGTAGCAATAGGATATTGATAACCGACACGCGTGCAGCATTTTACGGTTTACAAAATACTCTCACACCCTATTTATTTTCGAACCTCTCAGCAGAAGGTAAGGAGTAAAAGGATTATTACATCACACGGGCTGATGAAAAACTCTCAGGATTTTTTAAAGATGCAATTAAACCAGCTACCTTTCAGGGACTTTAAATTTCATACATATATAGGTTGGATTTCTTTATAAAAAAAGAAAAAAATCACATTAAATATGTATGTGAAACTCATTTTCCCATGCTAGCGAAGGAGATTTGGAAAAGTTGAATAATTATTTTCTCTCTCTCTCTCGCTTTCTTTTTCCTCTCTTCCCCACCCAACGCTAAAGCGTCTCCATTTTCAACGCTACGCTCCGTCAATTAGATGCAGTACGGGTGCCATGCCCCCCTGCAATCTGTATCAGACCTTGCAGGGCAAACGTGGTCATCTGGGGCTGTGCAGGGTGGGGTCACACACAGCCACTTGGGGCTTAGAGGTCTGGGTGAAGATGCCCAGCCCCCTCCAGGATCATACTCACGGGGGTGACGGAGCCCGCTCAAAAGGTCTCCGCACTTGAAGTCAGGCTGGCCTCCCTGGCAGACAGGAAATGAAGCCTGGGCACCTCGGGTCAGCGTCTGGAATCCGCTCCACCTCTCGCCCAGAATCATCAGCTCCAGGCCCTACCTTGCAGGGACCCTCGCCTTTTCTCCTGCTCAGGGCCCAGCTCTTCCTTCTGCATCTGAGGGCTGGACTGGACCTCCCTGGCCTCCCAGAGGAAGCCCTTGCAAAACACGCTCTCCAGAAGGCTAGTCTTGAAACTTATCCTGAGAAGGAGAATCTCTGACACAATCTGCGAGTATGTTTTTCAAGCAGATTTGGACATGTTCCCTAACTGCAGGCCTTCTCGGAGCCTTTGGTATGCTGATGTGCCGATTCACTCTAAGAAAACCATTAGAAGGTGTGCTTTTCCTAGACTCATGGCTGGGGACCCCTTTTGGGGAGTAGCCCCCCTTCTCATCCTCAGGGCTGGTGTCACTAGGAGCACAGTCTGGGAAACGCTGCCCTGGGAGCACGGACTATGCGTCCCCTCCTCCGCTCCCCCTGCCCTGCGGGTCCCGCCCTTGGCCTGTCCAGATCTGCCCCAGTCCCCATCCTCTCGAAAGGACAGAGTGTGCTCAGGTGCACAGGCCTTGCACTTGCTGGGTCTTGATGCTCTGCTCTGCACCCAGGAAGCCCTTCAAGCAGCTGGGACTGGGCTGTGCAGTTGGACGAGCAAGATAGCAGCGCTCTGCTAGCAGACTGTCCCCTGGGTTTAACAGGACAGGCTTTATTAACCAGAAAAAAGAAACGATTTGTTACGGACTCGCCCAAGTCCTTCAGTGCTCTGGCGCTGGCTCTCAGAAAGCCTATCCGACTCTGTCGGCTGAGCAGAGGCGGCTTCCAGGGCCTGAGCCGAGCCCGAGACTACTGATCACCAAGTCTCCTGTTACCGCTGGTTCCTGGCCGGTGACGGTCGTTAATCAGGAATTTCAGGGGCAGCTGGGGCGAGCGTGAGTTTATCAGCGAAGTTCACCGTGGAAAGTCGTGGGCAAGTTTCCGTGTAGGTTAGAAACAAGCATCCAGGTGTATTCTCAACCATCGTCATCATTAAAGGACACAGAGAGGCGGTGGCCGGGCTCCAGTGTCACCTGCTGAGCCACCGCTGCCCACACTTGCCACCTTGCTTACACCGCGCCCCATCTCCTCGTACCTGGGCTGAGCGGGACTCGGTTTAACCAATGGAAGGTGGCGGGACAGACAGTCTGCCAGCTCCAGGCCTAGGTCTCAGGGAGACCTGACAGCCCTGCTCCGTGAAGTGGGGACCCTGAGGCTCCAGGTCCACGTACAAAGTCTGGCTGCCCTGCCAGAGGGGTGCCATGGAGAGGCCACGCAGAGTGGCCACGGAGATGACACAGACACACAGCATCCCGGCCGAGCCCAGCCTTCCTGGCCAAGGGGCCAAACAAGCAAAGAAGCTGTCTGCTTTGTTCCCATCCTGGCCGACATCACAGGGGACAGAGATGAGCCGTCCCCACCCCTCCCTGCCCGAGTTCCTGACCCACAGAATCCTGAGAAATCACAAACCTGGTTGTTTTCAGCCATGACCTTCTGGGGTAGTTCGTTAAGCAGCAATGAATAACTAAAACAGAGAGGAAGTGGGGGACCCACGGTTTGGAGTCAGGGCTCCAGGAAAACAGAGGCACAGCGTGGGGCGTGTGGAGCGTGAGGTCAGAGGGGGAAGGAAGGATGAAGAATCAGCAAGAGACCCGGAGCGTAACTCATCCCAGAGGGGGTCCAGACCCAGCAAAGAGGGGTCCTCCGTGCTCGGGCCGAGCCTGGGGGGCCGAGCAGGAAGCGAAGGGAGGGCGGGGTCTCCGGTTCAGCCACAGACGGGCTGAGAGCGGGGAGTCACAGCGGAGGCGGGATCGCCTGGCAGGGAGCCCCCGCCATCAACGCACACGGTCACCACCGTGCGCAGGGTCTCGGGGACCAAAGTCTCTCGCATACACGCCGGCGACCCTCACCCCAGGTCTGTGTGGTGGACAAAACCATCGCCCCATCTTATGGCTCAAGACACGGAGGCTCGGCTATTAAGTGACAGGCTGGGGTGCAGTACAGGGCAGAGGTCTGGTCAGGAAATCCGGCTGGGGTCCTGGGTGAGGCCGTGTGGCATGGCCCCGTCCTCCCCGGGGGGTTGGAGATAAGCTATCATCACTACTCATCACTTCTCCCCCTGGCTGTGGGTGAGGGTGCTTCTGCCCAAGGGTCCGATGGGAAATGCAGCCTCCCTTTCTTTAAAGTAGCTACCACGGGTGGCGTGGGCCTGACTCCCAGCTCACCCCTGACCCATGCTGAACCTTGGACCACTTATCTGACCTGCCTGGGCTTTCGTTTCCTCCTCAGTCAATGGGGACGATGATAGCCTTTACCTCATAAGGTGGTTTCCAGGATGAATTGAGTTAATTTTTGTAAAATACTTAGAGCAGTGCCTGGGCATAGTCAATGTTTTGTATTTGTTAAGTAGGTAACACCTGAGAGCTTCCTGGGTGGCTGCTATAGCCTACCTGCCTCCAGGTGTGTCACCTTTCTGCAGGACCCCAGCCCTCCTTGGGGCATTTGCTCTTTATCAGGGTGAGGCAGGGACCCCTATAGGGAGTATGAAAAGGGTGCGGTGAGGTTTCCCGAAAATTATTCTCCCCTTGGGGGTCCCCTGGGTTCCTGCACGGCGTGTGGGGTGTCCCAACTCCAGGGAAAGGGCTCACGGTAAAAAGGAGCTGCAAACAAGAGGAACCCTGCTCCGTGGGGCTCATCCTGGTCCTGTTTGTTAATGTAAAGTGGACGGTGCCATCAGCCCCTGGGAGCCCCTGTGCAGTTGGGTCCTGGTGGCCCTTCCTGTGAATGAGGTTTGAGAGCCCAGGACAAGCCCCCAGCCCCACTTTCTGTGGAAGGTGGGATAGCTAGAAGGCATTTTCATCGATGCCATTTTCACCACAAAAATCATGCGACATACTGTGGTTGGCTTCTCTAAAGTCTTAGATCCACAAGAATATAACAAGCGTGAGACAGCGAACGTGTATTAAGCACTGAATACGAGTGAGTCTGTTAAACTGTTTCACGTGCTTTCTCACTTTTCTTCCCCACAATAATCCTACCGGGTAGAGGCTGTTATATCTATATTTTACAGATGAGGAACCTAAAACTTAGGATAAATAACTGGCCCAAGATCTTGAAGCTAACCTCAGAGCGGTTGCTCAAATCCACTTTGAGGTTGGTACTCTTACCCACTGTTACATTATTATTGGTAATAAAGATAACGCTCCAGTCAATACTAAAAACGACTGGGTTTTTGAGAATCCATTTCCACATGGTTTGGCAGCGCTGCTGGTCCCGCACTGTTAGTTCCTGTGGCTGTGGTCAGGGCTGGGACGCAGGAAACAAACGGACCTTGGTCACAAATGTAGGCTGTCCCCACAGAGGCTCACTGCAGAATCGAGCCCCTGCTGGGTCCCTGATGCTTTATCACCTTACACCATCCATCCCCACACCTCTGCAAATAGAAATCGCTGCCTTTTACAGACGAGAAAACGAACAAAAGTTCACCAGCCAGGAAGTGGCAGCTGGGACAGCAATGCAGGACCCCTGACTCCCAATCCCACCGGCGTTACCCGTGGAGAGATGTGGGCGGCCGCACCTGTTCCTAGAGATTCTGATGACCGAAAATGTTTAAAGCCAAGTGTAGGGCCTTCAAGGGGGAAGTGGGAGAGGACAGGGTGTCAGCCGACTGACCTCGTAGCATCTGAATGTGCCGGTTACGCTAGGGAAATCAAACCAGCTTAGCAGACGTTAACAAGGAACACATTCCTTCTTTCATTTGAATTATTCAGAGCCTGTTCCATGCCAGGGTATTGGTTAGTAAACGTTCTTTATCACATTTAATACCCACAATACAACTACAACGTGGATATTGTTTTTATCCCCATTTTACAGCCAAAGAGACTGATGTTCAGAGAGATAATTAATGTACCCACACCTGTCCCACCCCAAACCTGTGTTCTTTCCACTCCAGGTGTGTCAAGGGGTAAGAAGGGATGGGTTCATCCTCACGACTCTCGGAAGTACAAAGCCATCTTATTCTTACTTTTCAGGTCAGGAAAGTGAGGCTCAGCGAGGTTTATGGCTCCTTGAAAGTGCCCAGATGTGAAGTGAAGGTTTTAGGATTTAAACCCAAAATGTTTCCTTCGCATTTTCCCCTTTAAGAGCAGGGATCCTGGCATACTCTACTTTGGCATTCTACATGTCAATGTGGCCGACATAGGAAAATAGAACTACCATATGATCCAGCAATTCCACCGCTGGGTATATATCCAAAGAAAACAAAACATTAATTCAAAAAGATGCATGTACCCTGATGTTCACAGCAGCACTATTTACAATAGCCGAGATATGGAAGCAGCCTAAGTACCCATCAACAGATGAATGGATCAAGAAGACGTGGCATACACACATGATGGAATATTAGTCATAAAAAAGAATGAAACTCTGCCATTTGCAACAACAAGGATGGACCTCGAAGGAATTATACTTAGTGAAATAAGTCAGACAAAGCCCAGTACTCTATGTTATCATTTGTATGTGGAATCTAAAAATAAAACAAATGAATAAATACAACAGAAAACACAGATACAGAGAAAAAAACATTGGTTACCAGTGGGGAGAGGGAAGTGGGGAGGGTCAAGATAGGGATATGGGATTAAGAGGTGCAAACTATTATGTGTAAAGTAAATAAGCCAGCAGGATATATTGTACAGCACAGGGAATATGGCTGGTACGTTGTAATAAGTGGAGAATAAGTGGAGAATAATCCACTTAAGTGGAGAATAATCTGTAAAAATATTGAATCACTATGTTGTACACCTGAAACTAATATGATATTGTATATCAAGTATACTTCAACTTTTAAACAAACATATGGGGGACTTCCCTCATGGCGCAGTGGTTAAGAATCCGCCTGCCAATGCAGGGGACACGGGTTCCAGCCCTGGTCCGGGAAGACTCCACGTGCCGCGGAGCAACTAAGCCCGTGCGCCACAACTACTGAGCCTGCGCTCTACAGCCCGCGAGCCACAAGTACTGAACCCATGTGCCACAACTGGGACACGGGTTCCAGCCCTGGTCCGGGAAGACTCCACGTGCCGCGGAGCAACTAAGCCCGTGCGCCACAACTACTGAGCCTGCGCTCTACAGCCCGCGAGCCACAAGTACTGAACCCATGTGCCACAACTACTGAGCCCACGAGCCACAACTACTGAAGTCTGCACGCCTAGAGCCCGTACACCACAACGAAGAGCAGCCCCCACTCACCACAACTAGAGAAAGCCCACGCGCAGCAACGAAGACCCAACGCAGCCAAAAATAAATAAATAAATTTATTTTAAAAAAACAAAAAAAAAAACAAAAAAAACATGTGGGCGAGGGACCGCGACAGCCCACAGCTTCCTTCGTCTCCGCCACGAAAGCCTGGAGCTTTGTTTTTTCCCACACGTGGTATCTCTGGGACTGAGTGTTTCTTTCTGCATGTGACCCTTCCCCCAGTAGGACGCCTTTTGTCACTCTCTAATGGCCTATTCACAGCATCTCTCAACCTCTTTTATTCTTTTTTGACTTCAAAAATATCTATGTTTCACTCAGCCAAAAATTTTGCTCACTAATTCATCTTCTGTCTTGAAAGAAAGCCAAATGGGGATGAGATACAATTATTTGTTGATTTCCAGCCAGCCCATATGTCTCCCACTGTGAGAGTTGGGTTCTCCTCACGGGCAATCTTTGTTTTTAGCAGAATTGCCTTCTGGGACAGTGACCTCGTTTACCATCCTAAAGAACAAGCATAATACATCTTTTCTCTCTCAGTGCATTTTAGCCAAAATCCTTAAATCCTCTCCGTAGCTAAAGTCTGAGGCCCACCACGGCTGCCGTGACCAAGAATGATATTGGTTTGTCCTCAGCCGACAGAAGTGGAACAGCCCTGCGACACACCCCCATCAGCCCCAGTTCTGCCGTGGAGGAAGGAAGCAGAGAGGTGATTCCTCGCATGCCGGTTAGCAGGGAAATGTTGGGGGTACACTTCAGACTCTAGGACAACTGCTTTTTGCAAGGGTCCGTGGATTGAATGCAGGCATTCTAAGATCATGAATGGGGGAAAAAAAGTTACACCTCCATTTTCATTCATTTCTAACTGAAATTTAGCATTCCTTTCAATTATGAAAGTAAGCAATAAACCAGAGTGGTATAAATAGTAACGCAGCTTTGTCACCAATACACATGCAGATATTTTTATATTATACTACAGTTGTCGCAGATATAGCAAAATATTGTATACACCCGCTGCTACTTCAAACTTATGGAAGATATTTTATCTATACTAGATTGGGTTATTAAATTCATTAAAAGAAAGCACATGTTGTATTAGATCACAAATGGGGGGTTTAAAAGTTAAATATATTATTATATATATCTACATATATAGATATATCATATAGGTACATAGATATAATATATAAGTATAATAAAACAATATTTATGTTTTACATTTTGTTATCCTACGTGTTTTATTTTGTGCATTAAGAATCATTACTTCCAGGGCTTCCCTGGTTGGTGGCGCAGTGGTTGCGCGTCCGCCTGCCGATGCAGGGGAACCGGGTTCGCGCCCCGGTCTGGGAGGATCCCACGTGCCGCGGAGCGGCTGGGCCCGTGAGCCGTGGCCGCTGGGCCTGCGCGTCCGGAGCCTGTGCTCCGCAACGGGAGGGGCCGCGGCAGTGAGAGGCCCGCGTACCGGGAAAAAAAAAAAAAAAAAGAATCATTACTTCGAGAAGGGGTCCCTAGGCTTCATCAGACCACTAAAGGGACCCATGGCATAACAGTGGTTCAGATCTGCTGCTCTAAGGGAAGACTGAGGCACTTATACCCCCTCCCCAACAGGAGGTGGAGAAAGAAGAAGGAAGAAAGGATGAGGAGGAGGAAGAGAGTATGAAGACGGGAGATGTTACCAGAGGAACGCAGTGGTCCAACAAAGAAAGAAGAAACAGACCTTTCCAAAACCATTCCAAGAACACGGCACATAAAACTGAGTGAAGCAGAGATTTTTAAAAAAGAATCCGAAAACAAATCTTGAAACCCTCTACAGGCAAATATCCACTGTAAGATAAACACTGACAAGCTTGAAGAATGGCCCGCCACCAAGGATCCGAGTCGCCCTGCTTCCGACCCAGAGACTCTACAGAAGAGCAGCCTCGGCCAGAACCTGCCGAGGCCAAGGCCAGAATGAGGAAAGTTCTGGGGTTTTCATTGGGTCCTACTGTGGAATGACAGGACCCAAGTGCCCTGTCTGGCCAAGAGCAGTGGAGGATGGAATCTGGGTGCTGGAACTCTGCATCACTCCTGGGCTCCAGCCCAGCACTTTCACAGCAGAAGGGGAGCCACCCAGTGACCATCCGCACCCCCAGGAATGGCCCAGAGCTGGCACCCCGCTGAGGCAACCTGGGGGGCATCAGGGCACAGTGCCAGCCCAGAGGGCTCTGAGTCATGGCGTCTGTTGGACCCAGTCCATGCCCTCTCAATTTCCCCTTTGGTTATTACATCAGGTCAGACATAGCCTTTCAATACTGACTCCGCTGAGGGAGCCACTGGGGCCGACACCCGTATCCCCTGCTTTCTACATCTTCTCCATCCCTCTCACTAAGGGAAGGAGAAGGAGTGGGACCTCGTCAAAGACTGGGCTCCCATAGAAGCAGACCCTGAGACCAGGTGCAGGAGTGGGGAGGGCAACAGGGAAGGGAAGGTGGCCAAACAGGACCATGTAATCGAGCCAGCTTAGTCCCACTGGGGGAACTCTGGGAGCCCGTGGAAGACACACAAGTCAGAGCCATCCCACCTAAGCAGCTAGGGATGCTGGGGCATTGATCCACCATATTTCCTCCGTGCCTGCTTGAAGGATGACAAAGGGAAGGGTGGTGGCGGTGATTAATTCTCTGGCAGCAGCAAGAGAGAATCCACCAGGCTAGAAACGCAGGTGCTGGCATTTGGGAGTCAGCGGCTAGGGACTGAAGAGGGACGGGTGAGAGGGTGCCGCAGGGCACCAGCACCAGCGCTGCAGAACCAAGATTTGTTGAGTTCTTGTTGGGTACCACAGGCTAAACACTCCACAAACGTTCTTTCTTGTCATCATTCCAGTATCACCGTGCAACTAGTTTTGCTAGCTCCACTTTACGAAGAAAGAAATAGAGGCCCCGCCGTCCGAGGTCAAACCAATAACATGCAAAACTGAGAACTGATCGCAGGCTTGTCCCGCTTGAATAGAGCGCCTTGATTTTTCTACTAAACCGTACCTCCTCTAAAGTTTCAGAAGGCCCTGGTGCCAGGCCTGCGTCATGGGCATGTGACCCACGTGTTCACCCAGGATCCCGGGTTCAAAGGGGCTCCAAGCTTGTTTGCGAGCTTTGAGATTTCACTATCTTGAAACTTAGTAACTTTTGAACAACTGGCCCTGTATTTCCATTTTGCATTGGATGACAAATTATATAGCAGGTGCTGACTCAGGTCCTTGCCTACCTAAGTTCTAATTTACTTAAGAAATGCATCTCAAACTCTTAGTCACCCAAAATCTGACTATAGAGAATTCATTGAGAAATCCTTGCCACTTGGATAATAATCTTCCTCCCCAAAGTTACAGTGAGAATTAACAGGTGATAATGGTTTAACAGCACACTCCCAGCAACAAAGACAGGCCAAATTACTTCTCAACAGCCCCGGCTGTTACTTTAATCTTCTCACTTCTTTCTTGTGTCAGAACACAGCAGTCAATGACCTGTAATAAATCCTAGAAGCTGTGACTTGAAAGCCACGGGAGGCCCAGGGAGGAAACAGATCTGTATTTTCTTTGAGAGGTGGTATCTAGGTTACCTGGGCCCAGCAAGGATTCCTCAATATTAAGGCTCTTTTTTAAGGCTCTTTTTCTTTTAAGACCCACTTTGACATCTCTACCCTCTCACCCAGGGACTTACATTTTTTCTCTTAATCACCTGTACCTACCCTTTTATCTAACCCTTCCACACAGCTTTGCTTTTTAAAGTGCAATGGCTAGATTATCAGAAAAAAGGTGAAGGTAGATGTGGTGTCAGAGGGGAACTGTCCCAAAGCCTGGCGATGTGGTCCCCCAAGTCACGTGCTGGGGTTGCAGCCATCACCCCGTGGCACCTGGACACACCTCTCCAACCCCACCCACCGACGTGCACATGATTCCAGAAGGATTTCTTGAGGCCACCAATGCTCCATATATACCTTTACAGTTGCAAGTCCCCGTTCGGCTAAACATTCTCTACTTACAGACGGATCTATGTGATTCAAGCTAAGTTTGAATTACTCTCCGGTCAGCCTGGGAAAATGCATAAACAAAGCTCCTTTTTCCTCTCCAGCAGCATCCCTGAAGAGCACCTAAGGGAATTCCTCAGGGAAAACAGGTCCACAATCCCTTAACCTCAGTGCCAATATCAACAAAGCTCAGAAAACTTTTTCTCAACTTCTTTGGTCAAAACCTGACCCACACTTAACTGAAGCTGCATACCGTCTTTATCCCTTTTAATACGAATATTCCCACTTTCACCACAGAAACATGAACATATTTGACTATAGGGAACTACCCCAGACCTACTGTAGCTGTTACATGATGTAGAAGAAATGCACCACACTCTTTCCAAAATCTGAAAAATTCTAAATTCCACAGCACGTTTGTTCCCTGGGGTTTTGGCTAAGGGATCGTACCACTTCCGGCCCCAAACATTGCAGTCACTGGACACTTGCAGTTTAGGGCATCGAATCAGGCAGTCCCTAGTCCAAGAACCTGGGAACCTGAGAAGGGGTGAGACACACTGTTGGTTCGAAACCCAGGGAGTCCCAGGGTGAAGTCCCAAACTGGCCCCTCGGCAAGGAGAAGCCAAAGAAAGAGTCAGACCACCCCAGATTGTTGGGCGGCGGGTTTAGTAAGCAGGAGGATTTACATACCAGGCCTGTTTTGGGTGCCGCAAATCGAGTAGATCTCTGCAGCTGATGCCAGAATCTTCACAGATTGTAGAGAGGCCTTAACCGGATTGAGTCACATGTTCAGCCCCGATGGCCTCAGCGACACACGGCTCTCTCAGGGCCGTGGGCATCCTTGCAGATGGCTCCCACTGTGGGGCCCGTGGGCAGAACTACATTCCAAGGACAGGGAGGGGGTGACGAGCCCAGGTGCAGCTCACAGGCCAACTGGTGATCAGTCCCACCGTCTCCGGGACCTCCTCCAACATGCACCCATACATACCCAGCCTACACAGTAGGACACGGTCATTCTGGTCTGGGGAGCCCAGCGGGTGCTTCGTGGAGGAGATATAACTGGCCTAGACGATGGCCTGGGGAGGGAAAGCCATTCCCGGGTGTGCAAAGGCACGGAGGCGGCATGCTGTAGGGGAAACGTGGGCTCAGGGAGCTCGCTTCTACAGGAGCCAAAGGCCGGAGAGAGAGTAGGAAATAAGGTTGGAAAAGTCACATCGGGGAAAGCCTTGAGTCCACACTGAGGCAAAGCTCGGTGACGCTCCTGCGGCTGTTTTCGAGAAGTTAAATTCTGGCAAAGCCGGAAAAAGCCCAGAGCGGGTGACTGGCCGGGAGACGCCTGCAGGAACCCAGCCGGAAGATGATTAAGGGCGTGGCTCGTGCAGTCGGGAGGGGCTATGATTGAAATGAGACTCCAAGGTAGAAGGAAACGGGCCAGGGAAACGAGGGGAACCCGGTTCCCAGGAGCCGGCCATTTAAGCAGGAGGAGCTGGGGGCCAAAGCCCAAGGGGCGCCCTGCCTCTTCCCGGCTTTGCATCACCACTGGTGCACTCGCTGTGTCTCCCCGGCCCGGCCAGGCCTCAGCGAAGCTCTTTGTCATTTGTATTTCGCGTCTAACTTACCCAGGGAGGCTTCACTGTTTAAATCTCAATTACTCCCGGTCCAAGTGCTTTGCCGGAGAAGTTTGTTTAAACGCCCCCTTAAACTCCCGGGTTGCGCACGGCCTCGTCGGGCTTACTGATCACCCAGCCCCCATGCTTCTCCCTCAGCCCTCGCAGCTTCTCCCTTCAGCCCTCCAGCTCCCTCTGAGCTGGAGCAGCTCAGAGGAAACCCTCCAGGAGCAAATTCCAAGGGTTTTCCTTCCCCTGTCCAGGTGGCATTGCAGCGGAGAACGGGGCTCAGAACAGTCGCCTGTTAGGAAAGGAGGCGGCCATGTCTTATCATCAAAGGCCTCCACCTCCCGAATCTGGGAGCATCCCTGGCAGTGCCAGCTGCCCACGGAAGGCATTTCCATCCACTCCCGCAGGCCAGATACAAGGTTCTCCCTGTGTCTGTCTGTCTGTCTGTCTTTCTCTCTGTCTCGGGCAGTATCCCCCCCTCCTCAGTGCGCTGCCTACCCTGTGTGCTTCCCAATCCGTCCCCTCTTCCAGAGCCTCGTTCAAGCCCTGCCTTCTCTGAAGCACCTTCCCCGCCCAGACTCCTTCCCCTCACCTTGATGATCCCAGGGCCTTGCTCAGCACCTGGACGACTGGTTGGGCCAATTTCACCAGGCAAACTGACCCTGCCTCCTCTGAGCTCTTGTTATGGACTGAATGCTTGTGTGCCCTCAACCCCAAATCCGTGTTTAAACCTTGATCACCAATCTGTTGGTATTGGAGGTAGGGGTTTGGGGATGTAATTTAGGTCATGAGGGTGGAGCCCTCAGGAATGAGATCAGTGTCCTTAGAAAGGGGGCCTCAGCTCTTCACTCCTCTTTCTGCCACGTGAACATACAACAAGACGTCAGCGGTCTACAACCTGGAAGAGAGCTCACACACACACACACACACACACACACACACACACACACCCTCTAAGGTCCAGAAACAAGAAGCACCCAGAATGGACCTGAAACGTCAATATTCAGATGATCTCAGAAACAAGAAGCACCCAGAATGGAAGGGTCCCCACTTCGGATGGGAGAGACATCTTTGCTAAGCAGACAGAGGTGTAAACAATCTGTTACCTGCTGGGCTCGATCTTAATGATCTTAAAGTGGGGCTCAGAACCGAGGCCTTTACCTTCTTACCTTCAAGCTTCCCCATCCTAAATTCACACTGATGCCACTGAAATCATTTGCTTCCTTATGGCTTTTCTATCTACCCCTTTTTCTAATAGTCTATTTAAAGCTGGAAGACGAACCTCATTTTTTTCAAAATGTAATTTGAGAGAATTTGCATGATACACGCAGTAACAAGTGGGTCCTGAATTATGTATGATCCCCTCTAATGGGCCAGAGCTTGTTTGGAAAGCATGATCTTGTAAACTACTGGGTTTGCTTTTTATGGCAAATTCAACACCATTCCCCTCTCTTGCTTTACATATTCTCCTAATTAGGGGAGATAAAATAGATTTTCAACCTGAAAAATGTGATTTCTTTCCAAGGGCCCACATTTGTATGGAAAATTAAGCTCATTTCAGTCAGCTGCACCCTCTAATTTAGAGCTGTCGTCAGCATAAAGTATCATCATAAAAGATTTCTCCTTCAGGATCTCTTACGCCATCCAGATCTTAAGGTGATATTCTCAACTTCGGGAGGGACAGAGAGGTTTGCTCCTCAGGTGGTCTCAGAAAGTCTGGCATGAGACTTGGGTTTCACTAAGGATGATTTAAAGTTGGTCCGTATTTTGCTTATCTATTCCTCGGGAGGCAGAGCGAGTTTGACATTAATAATAATTGCTACTCCTTCTTGAGCCTGACAGTGCTCCAGGCAGGCGAGCCAGCTGCTTTTGCGATGCTGTCTTGGAGATGAGGTGGGTCCTTGGTGGCACCTGGTCCTTCAGCAGTGATGGAGCATCCATCCTAGGGGTCTCGGGGGAGCCAAAGTTGTAGTGGCCCTTCTGGCCCTTCTTTACGGGTATACAGAGGGGCAAGAAGTAGGGGGAGCAGTTGGGGGGAGGGTGTGAAGAGGTGTGAGTATTCCGGTGGGGGGTCAGTAGAGGGAATGTAATGGATCAGGACCCTATGAGGTCTTCCCAGAATAGAACCCCACCTGTCTCCTTTGCCTGCCTTTTGTCTGTAGAAAAACTTTAGTCAAAGAATAACTTTAATCAGAAAAGTGAGAAAATGCAGAAAGAAAGGAAAAGAGTCAAGCAAGACAAAATACTAATACTTTAGCCATTAAACAAAGTCAAGGACTTTTCGTTCCTCCTCAAGGGCTACAGATAATATTCTGAGCCATGTCCTTTGAGCTATTTTGCAGAGGCCGAAAGCCCCACCAGGTGGGAGAAGTTAACTGTCTGCTGCCCACAAGCAGGCAGACCCCAGACCAGCGGGAACCAGAAGGTTAATGCTGTTGACCCCTGATGACCTCACCACCAACCAATCAGAAGAATGTCCACGAGCTGATCACGCCCTGATCTTTGAACACTGTAAGACTCCTCACTACTCCCCTCTAGGGCAGGACACACAGTCTTGAGGGCATTACCCCACTGTGGCCCCCTTTGCCTGGCAAAGCAATAAAGCTATTTCTTTCTACTTCACCCAAAACTCTCACCGGGATTTAATCCAGCACCAATGTACAGAGGCCGAATTTCGGCAACAGGAAGACTGTAATTATCCAGAAAGTATTGAAGCTCTCTCTGTGATCCTGGGTGCTGGAGTCCCTGATTTCTGCTCTCCAAGCAGGGAGAAACTCTTCTTTCAGACCTCCAAGGTGCTTATAGGATGAGATATACCTGCTTGTCTTTCTGTGCCACTCAAGACCTTAGTCCTGAGTATCTGCTAAAAAATACTGTGAATAAGAAACTTCACCTCCCCCAGGTCAAGAAACTCTTGCATCAAAGTCCATCCCATATCCAGCAGAACCAAGAGATGTGAGACAAAAATGCAGGAGCTTCTTAGAACATACCTCTGGCTCAGCAATACCCTGCAATTTACAATTCCTGTAATTTACAATTCCTGCAATTTACAATTCCAAGCAGAAAAACTTTTCTGAATAAAACATCTGCATCCAGGTTCATGGCTCCCTTAGTTTTCTCCAAAAGCAATGGGAGGAGGGCCTTTATGTAACTAACAAGCCTCTCTGGAGATTTCTCTTTGGAAGGAAAGCATCATCTTTGGCCAGGGAAATTCACTTTACTACCCCTGAGAGGAGAAACGTGCTCACAGCTACTCACCAGGATTCCAGAATAAGTCTTAGGACCCAGA
This sequence comes from Physeter macrocephalus, assembly GCF_002837175.3. Taxonomy (NCBI): domain Eukaryota; kingdom Metazoa; phylum Chordata; class Mammalia; order Artiodactyla; family Physeteridae; genus Physeter; species Physeter macrocephalus. The sequence goes on from NC_041225.1 coordinate 36,120,267, forward strand.
ATAAGCCTGGTGGGGTGTATGTGTGTGTGGGGGGGTGAGGGGTGTGTGTGTGTGTGTTTGTGTGTGTGTGTGTCACATCCTCTGTGGATTTGGGCAGGAATAAGATATTTTAGAAACCGGAAATTCCTGCTGCCTGCTGCAATCACTATGTTTTAGCCCCATTCATGAATCACATATAAAAGACCATGTCCTGGCAAACGGAGCAAGTGTCCTCACCTCTCCAAACAGTCCTTCATCTAAGAACAGAAGGTATGGGGGAGGCACCAAGGAGAGGGGTTGCATTTTTTTCTCCCAGAGAACCTCTCCCAAAGCCCTCCCGACATCAACAAGCCTGCTTCCCAAAGTCATCCCATAGACTGAGCTCTATTTTCCCTCTCCATGAATCTGGGCAGGTCTGTGGCTATGGTGGGAGGGATGCTATGTGACTTCCAAGACCAGGTCATAAAGGTGATATGACCTCTGTCTGCTCAGCTCGTTTTGGGACACTTGCTCTTGAAAGGCAGCCACCATGCTGTGAGGAAGCCCAAGCAGCCACATGGAGAGGCCATGTGTCAGCGCTGTGGCCAATAGCCCTCGCTGGCTGTTCCAGCCAACAGCCAGCCTCAACTATGAGAAAAATGAGCGGTGAGCTTTCAGGTAATTCTAGTTTCTAGCTGTCAAGTCACCCCGACCTTCCAGTCTTCCCAGCAGGGGCCCCAGACAGCATGGAGCAGAAACAGTCCTTCCCACTGTGACCTTTCCAAATTCCTGACCCTGGGGGTCTGTGAACATAATACATGGGTGGTTGTCTGACAGCTTTGTTTGGGGTGGTTTGTAATGCGACATTAGCAACTGGGACACAGTGAAGGGGAAGGGAACACCAAATTTCCTGGGATTATAGAGTGTTACCATTTAGTAACCTCAGACAAGTCATTTAACCTCTATGGGACTCAGGCTCCTTTTGTAAATGGCAATAATGTTGATATCTATCTCACAGGGCCTTGTTCAGGGTTATATAAAATTTTGTGCAGAAAACATTTGACAAATATAAGGAAACACTATTCACATAGGAAGGATTATTATTTTTCCATTTCAGGAAGATCTGCAGTGATCCAATGGCAAATTCAGCAGAAATCCTGCATGATCCTAGGTGATGATGCTGGGTGGGGTCCTTGGGGCAGATGCCTCTCAACTTTAACTGTGACCTAAAAGGTAGTCATGAGAATCCAGAAATAAAGTGAAAATGTATATGAAATGCATTTCATTTTACAGTCCTACTAAATAGGGTTGCTCAGGGCATAAATTGTATAACACATTCACATTAAGGTTGAAAATAAAACATTTCTTAGGGAAGCTCTGGTGTCCTAACTCACATCCAGGCTTATACCTACCCCAGGTAGGAGACCAGAGGGAATCTTCACCAGGAAAGATGTGCAGGATCTGGGATTTAGGAAGTGGTCAATAAATGTAAACTACTACTTTTGGTGCAGTTTGAAATGGTCTTATTTCTGTGAAAAATATTTGTTTTGGAGGAAATGCCTCTCAGGATTTTTTTCTGGATAAATTGGCTCTCTCTCTGTCTCTGTCTCTCTCTTCCATCCTCCCCTCTCCCTGTACTCTCCCTCTTCTTCCCTCTCTCCTTTCCCATCCTCTCCCTCTGTAAGTTTCCACAATTTTGAGTTTTGAGCTGGCACAACCCTCTACTGTGACCTTTTCCCTCTTCAAACTCAGCACCTGTATGTGGAGTGTTTTCCCTGAGCGCAGCACTTTGACACACGCTGGTTCGTTGAATCCTGGTGACTCATGAGGTAGCGACCATTGCTCCCATTTTACAGATGAGAACAGTGAGGCTCAGGGAGATTCAGGATTTACCATCAGTGGTAGAACTAGGATTGAAGCCCAGGCCTCCGACTCCACTCTTCTTTCTGCTCCACTCCAAGTAGGTGGAGGGCGCTTATCCCTTGATCTACTTCTAAACCATATCCTAGAGGCTTGGGATGATGTCATTCTGTTTTAAATAACTTCATTTAATGCCTCCAAATGCAGTGGGGGAAGGTGTTTGCAAGTTGGTTTCATGAAGGCTAGACTCATTTGGATGAAGAACCAAGATACTTTATGTATGATGTTAACAGAATCGATTATCAGCAAACCTTGTTTTTTTTATAACAGGGACGATCTCTATACTTAGGCCAAATGGAGAGGCAAGAACTCAAAACTTGTGTCCCCTTTAACAGGTAAAACCTGCCCCTCAACAGGAAAGGGGAGTGGGTGCTAGAGAAGAGTTCTCGCCCAGCATGACTGATTCGGGCACCATGGAAACCCAGATGTTATCACATCTGTATGGTTTTTTTTTTTTGCTTCTTCCTGGAAATAACAGGAAGAGACATAACAAGCTCTTGAAATTCAAATTCCCAGTGACTCTGAAGTCATGAACATATTTAAAAACAGTGTGAGGCTGTGACATTTACAATCACTAAATTCATGTCAGAGAATAAATCCGGAATCACCTCCAGTCACTGAAGACAGAACAAGCAGGCGTCTCCGGCCCTGTGTTGGGGCCCAGCGGCTTCAGCAATGATTACGTTCCGGAAATCCTGGCTGGGGGTGACCACCCTCAGCAACGGAGCCTTTAGACACTTGCAGATGCACCAAAAATCGGGGGGGGGGGTGGAAAACAGAGACCCAGCAGCAGGGAGGAGAGAACAGGACAAACCAGAGGGACCCAGCCTTGCCGCTCGTCTACCTCTACCTGCGCGGCCTGCTGGGCTCTGCCTGCAGGCACAGGTGTGTGGGCTGCCTGCAGCAAAAGGGATGTCACATCCTGGGACAGGCGTGTGCCTTTCTCAGCCAGAAATTCATCGCCATTAAAGCCAAAAAAGGCTCGCGCCAATGATGTCGGGTGTGCTTGGCTGGTACTGCCACAGTGAGGCGATTCATCCAGGAGCTAAATATGCTCACCTCGGCAGGGCTGACAGGCAGGCATTTGAGAGACCTGTCACTGGCCACCCTCCATTCTGAAGAGACACCTGCCAGCTCTGCAGATGGGCGCCCTTCCTGCCAGCCACCCTGCCCAGCCTTGCCAAAAACCCTAAATGCCTTCCATTCTCCGGGGGAGCTCGCCCCAGGCTGCCGGCTGGAAAAGCTTCCTGTCATTTTCCTCTCCGACGTCATCCGTCTGAAGAGGATGAGGAAGGGGGAGCGTGGGCTGAAATAAACACCCACTCTGCAGATACCCGGAGAGCACCTTGGTTTGACTTTCTGAACCTACATCTGGCACACAGATGAGAATAAAGAAAAGGGTGAAACTTGAGGAGACTCATTCCTCCATTTTTCTAACAGGTTTCACGTCTAGAGGTTGAGGGGAGGACCCCCAGACATTCATCCTGCCCGGCCATCCCACCAAAAACAAGCAGCTGTTGAGCACAAGCGCCAGGAAAGAGACAAACCGATGAAATGCGCGCGGGATGATTTCCTGCTCTGCAGCCCAGATGGAAGCTTCCAGGAGCCCGCTGCTCTGGTCTACCCCTTGTGCCTCCCACGAGGTTAGACCACGTGCTCAGCAACCTTCTAGAATTCCTTACTTCATTTAAGGCTCCAAGGACCCCGCTAAGTCAATTACTGCCCTCATTTTACAAACGGGAGATCTGAGGCCCGGGGAGCCCGGGGTCACGCAGCAAATGAGTGTCTGTGAGGCTGTGGGCTGGACTCTGTCTGACCCTCAACCACTGACTGCTTCAGATCACAGGGCGAAGAAGACATGACACTGATTAACAGAGTGAAAGTCCCAAACAACTTCAGAACAAGGGCCAGACTGGGCACTCAGGTCGTTGCCTGGATGCGCCCCCCCCCCCAACCCTGGGCAGGGGCGGCATCCTGCCCTTGGGGCCACGTGGGCCACAGCTGCCCCTTCCGCAGCCCTCAGAGGTGTGGCCGTGGTGGTGACCTGCCTCCAGCCACCCTCGGTCAGACTGTCATCTCCACCGTGGCCTGGTCTCAGGGCCCTCACGGTCACTCTCCTACACACGTGCACACGCCGTGTCACAAGACGACATGCTTCCACGAATCGTGCAGCGTGGCCACAGCCCAGGAGGCGCCTCTGCCCCAGCTCCTCACCACCCGGGTGCTGGCCCCCTTGGCAAACTGTCCCGGGCCGTGAACACCAAGGCCATTTCCAGAACTCTCCCCACCGCCACAGACACAGTGCCAAACGTGTCACTCCCCTAAACACCCCCAACCTGCCAACCTAGGTAATGAAAACATGACATTTCTCCGCCAGAGGAGTCTCTTCCACGTTTGACTCATTTTGCTACTACCGACCCCGATATGATTCGTTCATAAAAGCCAGACCGAGCACCGCGCTGGGCGAGGCCCTGAGGGCAGCACACAAGCCGGGCCCTCAAGAGCCCGTCAAGGCGGAGGCGTGGCCCTGCAGCCACAGCAGCGCGCGCTGGCCTGGCCTTTGCGCCAGCGTTAATAAAGGCAGCAGAATAGAGAAAGTGCAGACTTTGCAGTCAGCCAGCTCCGGGTTCAAATCCCATTCTGCCAGGAACCAGTCCCAACTGTTACAACACAGGAGGTCGTGTTGCTTTGCGAGCTTTGTTTCTGGTGCATCACAGTGTTGAAGCGACGCGGGCAAACTTTCTCACAATTAAAGAGAAGGCCACGGCAACACGTGCAGGCCGGCAGATGAAAGCCGGCAATTTGCAGGAGTGCCTCTCTTTGCTGCAGAGTGGTTGGCTTAGAAGCTACTAGAACAGCTAAGCTTTCTAAGAGGGTGAAGCTGTGAGCAGAGCCAAATCCCTCTATTAAAACAGTGGATTAACGAAGAAGGCTACACCTGGAGTAGATGTTTTAATTTGGATAAAAAAGGGTCTCCAGAACCTAGTCTCGATGGAGGATGAACGTGCCCCAAGTTTAAGGCAGCAAAGAACAGGCTGTTTCTGTTGCTGGGTACAAATACCAGTGAAGTTCTAGCCAAATACTCTGCTGGTGCTTTGATTACTAATTCTTATGGTTTCTTCAGTTTTTCGGTCACTGTAGATTTTGAGTACTCTGCCTTTAAGCTTATTTCCCCATAAGGCTGATAATCTTTATTATGCAATTTTGAAGAACCCAAGGATTTTTAGAGCCACCTATGTGCTGTCATAGCAAAAACGCAGACATATGTGTGTATGTGTGTGTGTATGAGTATGTATTTGAGTGTATGTGTGTGTCCATGCCTAGCGTATAGCAGGTGATTTGTAAATGGAAGCTACTGTTATAAATTAACCTCCACTCTGCATCTGGTGTCCCGGTTGAGTCTTGGTGCTGGAAAGGACTCAGGCCAGCTGAGGCTGCGGGAAAGAGGCAGGCCTGCGGCCAGCCTCGTGCTGCACAAACAGGAAAGTCTGAGTCTGGGGTGAGCCTCCGTCCTGAGTGTGGGCGACCAGAGGGCCCTGGGTAACTGGCTCCTGCCTTCTTACCGAAGCTCCAGCCCCTGTCAGCCACCATTCCTGCTGCAGAAGTGTGACGGGATTTTACTCTAGGCCAGTGCTTCTCAAAGTGGGGTCCCCCCACGTGTAGCATCAGCAGTACCTGGCAACTTTTAGAAATGCACATCTCAGGGTTGACCTACCGGATCGAGGTTCTGAGGAGTGGGGCGGCCTTCTGGCTCTCACCAGGCCCTCCGGGGGACTCTGATGCACCTGAAGTTCGAGGACCGGTGATCTAAACAGAAGCTGAACACTTCCTGTGAAAGTCCCCGCGTTGGAGACACCAATTGTTCATTTATTCAGTCGTCTAGTTGCCCATTCAACAGATATTCATTGAATACCTACGATGAACTAGATACTGTTTTAGGTACTGGAATGGATAAAACAGACAAACGTCCTTGCTGCCTTGGATCGCTAGAAAGTCAAGGTTAGGCTCTCAAACTCAGGAACCAGCCTGCCCCGTCTGGATCTCAGTTTCTCCACCCCCTAGCTGTGTGACCTTCAATGCCCTGTGCCTCAAACTCTCCATCAGTGCAATGGAATAATAACGGCACCTGTGTCGTAGAGTGGTGGTGAGAGTTAAACGGGTACTTAAAACCCTGCCTAAAACATAGGAAGCACTTAAAGGGCTAAACATAACATCTATTCAAGTGTAATGATAGAGGGCAGGTTCATTTCAGAATAAAACGTGATGCCCGTCTTCTGTAAGACCGGGGAGACCTTTGGGATGACACACGGCAGAAGGCAGAATCCTGATACGGGTCGTTTAAAAAGATAACTCGATCAAAGCTCAGCATCCGCAGTCAGAAATGGATGGCGGATGCGGCCTGGGAGCTGCTCCCCACAAGGGCCTGAGACGTGGCGGTGGGGATCAAAGGGCAGGGGAGTGACGCCCCCGCCCTCTCAGTGAGAACGCACCCACCAAGCCCACCAGAGCCCGGGACGCAGCGAGAGCCCGGGCGGTGGGGATACCGGGAGCACCTCACAGAGCGCAGAGCCGTGCGGCAGAGCAGATGGGCAGGGCTGCCCCCTCCCTGTGGGCCAGGCCCAGCAGGCGGCCCCGCGTGGTGTCCGAAGCCCCGAGACGAGGGGGCGGAGAGGGTGAGGGTGCCCCCTACACGGTGCTCAGGGGGACAGCAGGGCTGGGAAGCCGCAGAGGAGGGGAGGCGACTCGGCGTGCCCTCCACTGAGGAGCCTGCTTCCCCCGATGTGCAGTCCAGCTGGCTGCCTGCCCCTGCGGCTCTTCTAGGCCGGGGAGGGTCTATCTGTCCCTCCAGCGCCTGACCTGCCGAGGCGCTCAGGACCATCCCTTGTTCTACGCATTAGGAACCCAGGAGCCTCCCAGGGAAGCGTGCCCAAGCGCCTAAAGACCAGTCCTCCGAGCACAGGGAAACCACCTGCCCTGGGTCACCCTGGAGGGCAGAGGTGGCAGGCGAGGAGAAGTCACTGGGAGACAGGTGTGCACTCCAGAAAAGGGAGGCGCCGCTCAGAATGAAGGCTTTGCAGCCCGGCCCCTGCACAGATGTTCCCCTGGGGCTGACCACGCTGTCTTTCAGAAAATCTGCTTGGAGAGAGAATGCTGGATGGCAAAGGCCCCTTCCAACCCTAGCCCGTGACTGATCAAAGCCTCGGGCAGAACGTCTTTAAGATATTTGCCCCCTTACCGCTGGGCAGAGGCAGCTCTGAGCCCACCTGCGCTCAGCACCCCCGGTTCCCGCAGCCCCCAAACGTGACGAGGTTGCGGGGGGCCTTGAGAGACATAATTATCGCATCACTTCACGAGGGAATGAGGAGCAACCAATACACTGCCCGGCTCTCCTGTTGAGTTTGAACATAAGACAGCAGGCTCAGATCAGGAGAAACCTGGCAGGTTTCACCCGGGGCCCGAAGCTAGTCTAAATACCGATTTTGAAAAAGAATGAAAGAAGGCAGAGGTGAAGGTGTATGTTTCCAGACTCGAAATAGGCAGTCTAAGAAATGAGCTCCTCCTGGTACCCAGCTCTGGGCCCAGGGCAGGAGGGATGCTGAGAGCCCTCCGACTGCTCTCTGAGGCCCTGGGATCCAGCTGTGGGTGGAGACTGACACATGGGACAGCCAGAAAGCAGCTGAGCACTGACCTTGAGCACGGCCAGAGACCTCGAGGCACAGCAGCCGCTCCCACGCGATGCCGTGTGCTGGAGGCCCAGGGACAGTCAGGCCCAGGCCCTGCTGCTGCTGCGGCTCCAGTTAGTGGGGGACAGAGAGCTGATAACCAGGGTCCCTGCAACAAAAACCGGTTGGACAAAGGTGAGGAGCAGGGCCCTAAACCCAGTCGGCAGAGGTGGGTGTCCCTAGACGCTCCCAGGAGGATGTAAAGCGTGACCTCAGTTCTGGAGAACAAGACAAAGAGGTGACTGCAGGCCGAGGGCAGTGCCCGAAAGGCACAGGACTGAGGGCGGCTCCAGCGATCGCTGGGGGCTTACTGGACGAGGGGACCCGACCTGAGCCTTGAAAGCTAGACAGGATTATCCCAGGCCCCCGAGCCTGTCATCATAAATGGAAGGAATTCCTCTCCAGCAAGTTGCCTACTTGAAAGCTAAGCCCAGCCCCTGCAGTTCCACACAGGGCAGTGGTTGAGGTCTCAGCTCAGGCCTGACTCCAGCATTGACTAGATCAAAAGAAGTATGAAATCCTGGCTTCATCACAAGTGGTGACAAATATAAAGAAAAGATGGAATTTTACAAAATAGAACCTGTAGCCTAGACATTTGAGATGTATTTCTTTATCTAAATTCACAGCTTAGAGATTTATTTCTTTATCTAAATTCACAGCTTAGAGATTTATTTCTTTACCTAAATTCACAGCAACCAGATACAATGACTAAGGGAGATTCCATTGTTTATTCTCCCATTTTAAGAAAGAGAAAACCATCTTAGACCCAAATCTTTGCTGCCCATCAATCCAGTTTTTTGAGCACGGATGACTAGCATTAAGGTTTGTAGCTGGGTGGCCATTAGCCTGGATGGATCCTGGTCAGCAAGTTACAGTTTGCCCCAAACATCACCTGCTCCAGGAAGCCTTCCTGACTTACCAAGCCTCAGGTCCTTTAGGGCTAACCATAAGGTCAGAGTCACAAACTTTAACCCTAAGTTTGCAAGCCTATTCATTGGGGCATCACTGGAGGGGGGGCCTGGGGCACAGATTTTCTTAGAGCGAAGCCCACCAAGTTCAATGCTCATGGCCCAGTGTGGGACTTACCGTCAACTGTCTATAAAATGAAGATGGGGCTTTCTTCACCCAGGGGTGAGTAGCTGAGCGGGGAGGTGGGAGCTCAGAGGGCATGCACATGGTACAGGGCAAGAACAATGGAACCCGAGTCAGAGAGGTCTGGGTTCAAGGTCTAACTTTTCCAGTTTACAACTTCTCCAAGGAGAACCGTCTCTACAGCGGCAAAGGTAGACAGACAGAAGGCGGGGTCGAGATCCACGGCAAGACAGGAGAGAATACATGAGAGCCAGATGGTGCAAGGGTAGTTTCTAGGCTCACGCAGTTTACGCTCCAAGAGGCTGAAGGAAATTGCCAGGGCTTTCAGAGCCACCTGAGGTAAGAAAAGAATGGAGAATAACTTCCAAAAGTGCGGCAGGCAAAAATTCAGAAACTGCAGCCCCGTTAGCTCGACATCAATTGCTGGCAGAAATCGATCAATGGGGATCAGGCAGACGGTGTGGGGGTTTGATCAGTGATACCAATGCTGCCCAGCTCACCTTAGAAATGTGTTATGGACAGAGTTTAGCTTGTTTGAGCAAAACCCTTGATAAAATCCTTTCTTTTTTCTAGCAAGACGAGGAAGGATGAGCCGCGTGCTGTAGTCTGAGGTGCCGTTCATGGTGGGGCTGTAAGGCTGTCTGTGGGAGAGCAGACAAGCCCTGCGTTGCTCCTGCAGGTCCCATGAGTGGGTTTTGTATGGAGGCAGATTTGCCTCCACTTTCAATCAGAGCTGTTCAACAGCGCAATGAGATTCTCTGAGAGTGAGCTCCCCATCACTAGAGGTATTCAACTAACATTCACAATAACACCGGCCAGCATTGCTCTAGAGGTATAGTGTTGGGACCTAAAGTGAGAAGACCCAAATGCAAGGATTTATTGGCCAGGCACCACCTGTGTGACCTTGGGAAATGCATTTTACCTCTCTAACTCTTGCCCGCCCTCTACATAAAGTGAGGATAATTCTTTATAGTGAGGTTACGAGTTACAGAGAGGTTGTAAGTCATAAATTAAACAAGAGGATGTCCATAAAAGCATTGTGTAAACTAAAAAAAATGCTCTACTAATGTGTGTTAGCATTTTAGGAGTTTGGAAAATAAAGGACTCTTGAGGCTGGTAGCATTTCGTGCAGACGGCAGGATTTGATGCTGGCACTCTGAAGCCTGGATAGAAGTAAAGTGCCGTGAGCATATCGCACCAGCTCTGGCACGCGGTGCACAGGTTATTGCTCAGACTCCTCGTTCAGTCGCGATGATTTTAAAGCATCCAGGCTGGGTTGGTCTACCAGCTTGCAAGTTGGCATATTTTTATTTTGGTTTTACTCCAAGTTTGAAACATGATGGACTGGGTACTCTCTAGGTCCACAGACTGTTGATGAAATTCCCCACCTAATTAAAGAAGTTGACAGATGGAAATGAGTTTCATGACATTATAGCCCTAGCTCACTGCTGGGCTTGGAGCAAGGTCGCCAGGCTGTTCACAGGGGCTCCGTGGGGAGAAAGACATTGCAGCTAGACAGGGTTGCTTTCCTCCTTTTCCCCTCAGAGGGGCTTCAGAGGCACAGTGGTTTGGGGGCTGCTTCTCAGCTGGGACTTCTGGCAGCTCGCCGCAGAGCTCTGCAGACAGCTCCTGCTGGAAAGCTTGTTTCTGGGGTCTGAGGAGCATGACTACATTTCATTCTCACTTGCCGTGTGTCTTCCACTTCCTTGTATGATTCCATCAGGGAGGATTTGTTGAGCAGCTACTCTACTCAGCAAACTTCCATCTCTCCTGTGACTGGGACCTGGGCCCAGCCCTGTCCCAACACAGGATCCTCTTGACCTAAAAGCCCCCAGAGCTGAGTCACCGAGCTGACCTTGCATTTATTACTGCCGGTTCCCTCGGGTTCTAGCACTTCAGCCATGGACCCCAGGAGGGTAGCAGACCTGGTGAATTTTCCAGTGACCCAGTCTAACCAGTGATGGAGCTGGGAAAACATGTCAGCAGAGGCTGCTCCGTTAACTCTAAGGGATCCCCACACTAAGAAGATGGTTGAATTGGGTGATTCCTCAGACCCTTTCCAGTGCCTTAAGTGATTACAAATTTGCAGCTGCACTGTAGTTAAATTTCCAAAATATTAGAACACCATATAGCAAAAAAGAGTTAGCTTTTGGGCTCTGTCACTTATCGACCTGAACGTCTTTGGGGAAGCACTCAGTCTCTCTGAGATTCCATTTTCCATCTATAAATAAGGATGAAAATCTCCACCTCCCAGAGGAATTTAAGTTCTTATGTCAAGTGCCTAAAAGCTTGACTGGCACATAGTAGCGGCTCAATAAATGTCTGTTAGTCCCTTTCCCCTTTGTCTCTGACAAGAGCTTCTCTTTTCCTTCACGGCAGTAAGGACTCACCTGCCAGAAGGCCTGACAGGTCATGTACTGGGAAAGAGGGTGTGCTCCCAGGACTTCAGTGAGAGGCTGGTCCCCATATAATCCACTTCGGTGGGAGGTTCCCAAGACCAGGACCCTGGCAACTGAGGACGCCTCCCTCCCTCCCCACACAGTCCCATTTCCCCAGGGACCCGGTGCCATACCCCACGGCTTCCAGGGGAGGTGGACCCCCTTTTCCGAATCTGGGAGCAGGTGACGTGCCAGGGCTCTGGAAAGCAGATTTACGCGCCTCAAGCCGGGCCGTGCTCCGGATGCTGGGCTTTACGGCACAGTATTCGCAAGGCTCTGCATTTCTAGACGTAGTGAATCTTCCTTCTTCCTGCAGAAGTAATTGCCATGCATGCATAAAACTGTTGAAAAAGTTTCAGCCTGTTTCTCTGTTCCCTTTCCACCGTGTAAACATTCCTACAGATTCCGGCTTGGTGGCCCAGATGGTCTAGGAGGAGAAATCGACAACTCATCGCCGGGCGTTTCTTGGTGCCACGGCACACAGGAGGTTTATGTTTCACAAGGGAAAGGTAAGTGTCTCGAACGAGGCAGAACCCAGGGTAATAAAAGCTGCTTTTTTTTTTTTTTTTTGCGGTATGCGGGCCTCTCACCGTTGTGGCCTCTCCCGTTGCGGAGCACAGGCTCCGGACGCGCAGGCTCATTGGCCATGGCTCACGGGCCCAGCCGCTCCGCGGCACGCGGGATCCTCCCGGACCGGAGCGCGAACACGGTTCCCCTGCATCGGCAGGCGGACGCGCAACCACTGCGCCACCAGGGAAGCCCAAAAGCTCCTTTTATTTCATAGTTTCTTTCACAGTGGTGGGTTTTATTCTGAATCTCATTAGACGCTTAACAAGCATAAAAAGCAACGGTTTCCGGCCCCAAATCTGTTGCCTTCTGAGTTCTTTTTGTTTCCTTGAGCTGAGCCAGCTGAGCTAAGAGAAGGCTGTTCTCTGTGGGAGGGCAGCGATGCTGAGAAAGATGGCACTGTTTGCGCAGTAACCAGAACAATACTTGTGCGCGGGCCTGCACCCCGCTTCCCAGACCTCTTCCTGCAGTAGGTGGGGGGATGGGGCCTCTCCGACCGGGCAGGGGGACAGGTCACCGGGCACAGGTGTGTGGTTGTCTGTGTGTGAAGCTAACCTGGCCTGTGGAATGGAGTTCAAGTCCACTGACTGCTGTGGCTGTCTTTCTTCGCACAGTATCAGCACTGTGCACAGACTCTACAGAACATAATTTATAACGAGCTTTGTGTCTTGAATCCAGCCACTTATGTCACCCTCAATAAGGTTCTTATTCAGTGTCTCTTAACCTTTCTGGATTTCTGAGAATCCAGAGAAAGCCATGGGCATCCTCCCCCCATATCTCTCTGTCTCTCTGTCTCTGTCTCTGTCTCTGTCTCTGTCTCTCTCTCTCTCTCTCTCTCTCTCACACAGTGCACAATTTTCCATGCAACTTCAGGGATTTCTTGGATCCCCCTGAAGCCCAGCCATGCAACCCCAGGGATGAGCAGATCTCCAAGTTAACACCTTTGTTCTAATGTGTGCCCATCCCAGGAAATCACTTCCTAAGGCACCGCTCCTCCTGGAGTGTAAGCTGTCTGAGGCCAAAGTCACATCATGTTCAGCTCCGTATTTCCCACAGCCATTAACCCAGGACCAGGTGATAATAAGAGATCAATTCCAAGTCCAAATCACCATGGCCTCAAGACCCAACAGGTGACTTTGCTTAATCTATTAACTGAAGAAAGATTCTACCCACTACGTAGAGTGTAGAATTATAATACACCTTAGGCAGAAGCCTCATCCTTGACCTTCTAAACCAGACAAACAACCCCACACAGCTCCAGGAGCCCCCCAGCTCCGGGCGCCTGTTCTCAGCATCTTCATAGCACAACCCCGTGACCTACCTCTGCTTCCTGGACCACTTCATCACCACCCAGAATTCCCCTCCCACGGTCTGACGATACTAAGCACCATGAAACATAGCTGTCCTTTCTTCCCACCAGAAGCGAAATATCTAAATATTTCATAGAGCGCTGCATCGAAAGCCCATTTTTGCTCCTTGAGATAAGACCTGGTCTGCAAGTGTCACCTGAGGATTGGAGGAGGGGAGGTCAGAGGAACTTGATGGAATGCGGGATGGGTCTGGAGGGACAACAGCCAGGTCCCATTCGTACCTCTGCTGCTCACATGCAGGGCGCCCCTGGGATGTCACTTAACCTGTCTTCACCTGTTCCCTCACCTGTAAAATGAGGATAACCGTATCTACCTCGCACCGCTGTTCTGAGAAGCCAAGGCCGGGGATGTGCCGCGTAAGCTCTGAGGAAGAAGAATGGGGACGATCCCATTCCTGGTGCACAGCCCCCCACTCCGCACCCCCGGCGGCGGGAAGCCGGGAGCCTGTCAGGACCTTGCCGCCCCCGCCCTGCAAGGCCGTCCCGTGAGCTGAGAGCCTGAGCAACGGCACTGATCCTGGTAACCTCCATCCCCTGGGACAGGCCGGCAGCAGGCCGCCTCTGGGACCACGAGTCCTGAACTTCTGCAGCAATTGCCCTTTTCTAGCAAACTCTCTGGGCCCCAGAGCTCACGGTTAAGAGGCAGCGAGGAGCTAATAAGCCCGGGCCCCAGAAGAGCAGGGCTGCGGGATCCCGTCGCCATGGCAACTCCTGCAGGTGCTCCTGAAGGAATGACAAGGCCAAGGGAGTGGGGTTGCTTCTCTGTCCCTTTCAGCAAGTCTAAAAGTGAGAGAGGTCACGGGGTGAGAGAGGCCACCTAATGCCAGCAACAGGCACACACGAATGCTCCTGCCTGGGGTGACCCACCTAGTAGCTGCTCCCCGGTCTGTCCTTCCGTCTGCACTGCCACTCAGCGAACATCCCAGCTGGAAGAAATTGTGTCTCTGCTGCACAGACCTCCCGGTCCCCCTCTCGAGGCGCCCAGATACCTGTGCCCGGTCGCCTCTAGAGACCTGAACAAGGGCGGCTGCCAAGCCCCAGGCCCCCAGTGCCTCTTCTGCTTCTGCTGGCAACAGAGCCCGCTCCCTGCAGCGCTGACCCACCGGAGCCTGTCCCCGGGATCTACCTGTCGGTGGGAGGGGCAGGGAAGGCTCCCTTTCCTCTTGGGTGGCCCAGACATGAAGCCCATGAACGCTGCCACGTGGAGAAGGCCCATCTGTGGGACCTGGAAGCGAAACCGGCAGGCAGAGGACTCAGCGACTGTTGCTAAGAAGTGAGGGACTCGTGCACCTCAGACTTGTCAGCACGAAGGGAGATGATGCGTTGTCCCAGGGAAGATGGTATCGGCAGGATGAGCAAAGATGCCTAAGCCCCACCCCACCCCCGGGATTTACTCGAATAAACCAGGAATTACAAAGCAGGAGATCCTCCCCCAGGACTCAAACCAGGGAAGAGCACGGTCCACCTGTCTGCTAAGGATGCTTAAACTGGGGCAGAGGGGACATGGGGAGTTGTTTAATGGGTGTAGAATTTCAGTTCTGCGAGATAGAAAAGGTCTGGAGATTAGTTGCACAACAACGTGAATATACTTAACACTACTGAACTGTACTCGTAGAAACTGTTAAGATGGTAAATTTTATGGTATGTTTTTTACCACAATTAAAACACACACACACACACACACACACACACACACCCACACACTGCTTGGGACATGGAATAGAGGTTTGAGCCTCAGAGACCACAACGTTCAGATCTCAGATCTCCCACCTCCTGACTATGTGATTTGCAGATACTGTTTAACCTGTGAGCCTCACTGTGCTCTATAAAGTGCATTAAAAATAATAATATCCAGCAATGAGGTTACTGTGACGATACACCTATAAAGGATGTTGCAAGTTACATAAAAAATAGCCACTAATCCAAACAGGACATAAAGGCTTTGATTATATCGCTAAGGAGCTTCTCTTGTAGACCACGGAGAGCCACTGGAGGGCTTTCAGCTGGGGGAGGACAAGATCAGATAAGTTTAGGAAGATAGTTCTGGTGCTTGTAGGGAGGGGCCCTGGAGTAGAGAGACTGCAGGTAAGGAGACCAGGCAGAACAGGGTGGGGACCAGGTGAGGATGGGGTCTCTGTGTCTGCTGCAGTAGAAAGGCAGCTTCAACAACATTCAGGGACTTGGCCCAACACGTTGTGGGTGAAGGTGATGAGGGAGAGGATGGGCTCAGTGATGTTCAAGTGAGCGCCATTGCAGGGGTCCCCCACAAACCGGAAACGCCCGGGCAGCCCGTGGACCGCAGCAGCTGCCCACGGCTGGGAGGAGGTATCGCAGCTCACAAAAGATGGAACTTTTAAACAGCTAACAGTGCCACCCCGGGGACAAGCTGCTCTGTGAGACAACCTTCAGGCAGAAGCTGGAGGACCTGCCAGACGCACTGGAGCAGGGAGTCCCGACAGGGCGGGTGGGAAGCGAGACCAGGCGACCTACCTCCAAGGGTCCCTCCAGTCCACGTCTCTGATTTCCTGCTCCCTCACAAAGGGGCCAGTCTCTTCCCACCTGCTATCCAGAGAGAGTTTGAAAGATAAAGGGTGGCACACGGATGGAGCTCTGACCGAAGTTAAGTGTGGGAAAGCTGGGCTTTCTCCCAACTGTGCGGGGTTACCTGGAATTAGAAGGTCTTTTTTTTTTCTTTTCTAAATGGGAACATCCCTTCTCTAGGGCAGGATGATAAAAACTTTTGCTTTAATAGGAAGTTAACATGAAAACATTCAGAGAATTTCTCTTTTGCCTAACAGAGCCTGGATACATTTTGGATCATCTCTTTACACGAGGAGACATTTGGTTCCTGACCCTCTGGCCGTGGTCGACCCCTTTTATCAAAGTGCATGGCTGTTGAGACTATCAGCCGGGCACAGAAAGCCAGAATTCTCAAGAAGTACGGTGTCGTGCAAAAGTTGAGCTTTGGAATCAGGTTGATGTGAGTTCGAATCCTGACCCTCCCTCGTACGGAGACCTTAGGCAAGTCATTTCACCCCTCCGAGTTGGTTTTCTCATATATAAACGGAGAATAATATCACTTTCCTCACTGGAGTGGTTTGTGGATAACTGTTAATGCATCTAAGAGAAATTGCACACATATAAGTGCTCAATAAATAGTACCTTCTATTATTTTTATTGCCAGTACTAGTGAAGAGCAAAACGTCTTCTTCCATTTAAAACAAAGGAGTTGTTAGAAATGGGCTACAAACCAGGGGATGGGGGGGGATAAATTGTGACACTGGGATTGACATATACACACGACTGTACATATAATAGATAACTAATAAGAACCTGCTGTATAGCACAGGGAACTCTACTCAATACTCTGTAACTCTACTCAATACTCTGTAATGGCCTGTAGGGGAAAAGAATCAAAAAAAAAAAAAAAAAAGAGTGCCTATCTGTATAACTGAGTCACTTTGCTGTACACCTGAAACTAACACCACATTGTAAATCAACTGGACTCCAATAAAATTGTTTTCAAAAAATGGGCTACAAGCAAATGGAGCAAATGACAGGAGGAGGCCTTCTCCCATCTCCTGGGAAGAAGTAAGCTGTAAATAGGACTAACTTGGACACAGGGAGCTGAAGGACGGAGGCACGGCACGGAGGACACTGAGACGTAGCTGGTGGTGTAGACGTGAACTTCAAGGACCCAGATAAGAAAGTCAGTCTCTTTCCTAAGAGAGAAACGGGCAGGGTTTGGGTGGCACTTCTTTCCCAGGAACAGGGTGGCTTTGGCTCCCGAGCCTGGGCCACTCAGCCTCTGGCCTGCAGCTCTGCCACAGGACGGGCAACTTGAAGGGGCAGGAGCCGAGGCCGCCACCCTCAGGCAGTCGAACGCCTATTTAAATCCTCAGCCTAACTCAGCTGCAGTGGGGAGCGCTGGCTACTCGAGTGCCAGAGAGAGCACCAGAGGCTACTCCCCGGCCGCACCTGTGCAGACGCACCCGGCCAGAGACGGACCTTCTGCACGGCTTTCACAGGCTCCAGCCGGGCGCCTCATCCTGACCCCCCTCCCAGCCCCCAGGCCCCGGAGGAAGAGCTCCCCAATGAATCTGAGCCTCACAGCAGCGGAGAGGTGTAGACAGGAAACAGATACAGAGAAAGCCAAGGAGTGACGCTGCCAGGGTCATAAATTAGCCAAGGTAGGCTCTCAAACCCAGATCCCTGACCCCATCCGGCGCGTTCTCATAAACCTCGCTGCCTCGGCAACAAGCAGGCTGCTGGCCCAGACAACACAGTTCCGTTAGCCAGGCTGAGGGGCCCCTGTCGGAGAGTGAAACCCGCCTCCCGGGCTTGGTTAGCTATGCATCAGGATCCCCCCACCCCCAGAGCCCCTCCAGGGCTGGGGAATCTCACACCCTTCAGCTTCTCTCACCCCCTGACCTTTGTCCAGGGCTTTGGTTTCTGAAACCCGCTTCTTGAGCCTGAGGCACCCGTCCAGAACTCCGACAACCACTGGGCACGAGACCCCACCTCCAGGGATTTACCTCCAGCATCAGAATCCGAGCGGTTCTTCATTTCACTCCTCACAGTTTGATGCGCCTCATTCCCCAGCTCTCAGCTGGGAGCTGTTGTTCTCCAAGTTTGCAGCGTGAGTCTCCGAGTCAGGACTCTGCATTCATCAGAACAATAGGAAACCAAGCCCCGCTTCTCACGGTTCCCTCTGGCGGTGAAGAGAAAATCCCAAGGACGGATCCTCAAACAGGAAGCCTCCTCTTCTTCCTCTTACGCCCGTGAGTGCCCAGTACTCTATTTTCCTATTCTCCCGTTTTCAAAGCCATCTTCTGTTTATGAGTTTGGAGTTATTAAGAAGAGATACTGGGCTTCCCTGGTGGCACAGTGGTTAAGAATCCACCTGCCAGTGCAGGGGGCACGGGTTCGAGCCCTGGTCCGGGAAGATCCCACATGCCGCGGAGCAACTAAGCCCGTGCACCACAACTACTGAGCCTGCACTCCAGAGCCCGCGAGCCACAACTACTGAGCCCACGAGCCACAACTACTGAAGCCCCCGCGCCTAGAGCCTGTGCTCTGCAATGAGAGAAGCCACCGCCATGAGAAGCCCACGCACCGCAACGAAGAGCAGCCCCCGCTCGCCGCAAATGGAGAAAGCCCGCGTGCAGCAACCAAGACCCAATGCAGCCAAAAATAAACTAAATTAAAAAAAAAGACCCAATGCAGTCATAAATAAATAAATAAATTTATATAAAAACAGAAGATACTAAATCCCCAGCTGTAGGAGATAAATGAGAGGAGAGAGCAGCTGCGTGTACAGTGAACTGGAGAAAAAGGCAGCCTCTCTCCAAAGAATAGGGCAAAACTGCGTTTGAATGCTCTCCTGCTACATTGATGGTAATGAGTTTTCTTTCCAAAAAGATAAGACCCAGGGGCTTCCCTGGTGGCGCAGTGGTTGAGAGTCCGCCTGCCGATAACAGACACAGGGACCCACCTCAACTCCAGGCCTAAATTTAGCTGCAGGCTAAATAAGTGATGGGCCTTTTCACTTCTCTTCTAAATTGCTCCCTTCCTTTTGAAGTGGGTTCCTGCTCAGCTGCAGGTGAGGGCTGGGGGAGAAGCAGGAAGAGAACCGGCCTTGACAGGTCACACCCAGCCGGAGAACGCCAGCCTCGTCCTTGACCAGCCAAGCCTCCTGGAGCGGGACTGGACTGGCATGGAGAAAGGGGCCAGAGACATGGCCAAGACGGGTGAGAACCCGAAGACATACATCCTGATCCCTCAACTGGCTGTGATGTAACATCACGTGGGCCTCACCCCTAGATGTTCTAATTTAATTGGTCAGGGTTGGGCTGGGCACCCGGCATCAGCCTGGTGTAAATTCTCCTCGCGTGATTCTAAGGTGCAGCCCTGATTGTTAACCACTGGGCCCGAAGACCTTCAACGTAGGTGTTAACACTTTACACGTCCTCGTTGTAGATAAGCTGCGCGAGGCCATGATAACTGTCTACAGAGAATGTTGATAAATGGTGGTCAAACCTAGTGCACCTTCTGGGAAATCTGGAACACTAGGGAAGGTTTGAACAAAGGCCCCGGGGTCTTCTGGGACAAGCAGAGGAGTCTGTACGTCTCAGGATTAGGGCTCTTGAGCAGAGAGATGAAGGGCGCCCCACCTTCCAGAAGGCTGGGACGTCAGTGGGCGGGTGAAAGACTCAAAGGGCATTTCAGAGCCCCCTGTGCCACAATATCATCGGTTCATGTATGGAACGGAGGGATGGGAAACACAGCCTAGTGTCCTTGACACGCCCCCCAGGAAACTCGCCCAGGTCCCTCCGCAGAGCACCTGAAGAGCTGTGAGGACTGGAGCTAACACAGCTCATACGGCATCACGGCCAAGGGCCAGGCTCTGAGCCACATGACCTACGATTGCATCGTGGTTCCATTACTTGCTGGCTTTGTGTCCTTGGACAAATTACTTACCCTCTCTGTACCTCATTTCCCCCTGTAAGGTTGTAATGAGGATGAAATGAGTGAGTGCACTTAATGCTTGGGGTATACGTTCGGGAGAGAATTTCTGCAGTCGAAGCAGGGGCCCAGGACCGTTGTCAGAGAGAGGAGGCCCTTGGTGGAGCGGGGCTCCAGCAGGGCACAGGGTACACTGGGCGGCTGCGGTACAATGGCATTATCTTGTTGAACTGCAAATACCTGGAAAAGCATGATTAGCCCGACTCATGCATGAGAAAATGAGGCTGAGACAGGGGACGTGCTTTGCCCGAAGGCCTCACGGTCTTCACACCTAGGCCTTCTGACGCCAAAGGCTCGCTCCCTAGCCTGCTCACCCTGGCGTCCACTTTCCAGGCAAGCAAGGCTTCGAAATCTGAGCGTGAGTGAGGGCCAGAGCAGCCCTCTCTTACTCTTTGTTTTCAAAGAGAAAGGTCTGGGGCAAATTTTTTGCGATAAGAAAGACAAGGGCTTCCCCGGTGGCGCAGTGGTTGAGAGTCCGCCTGCCGATGCAGGGGACGCGGGTTCGTGCCCCGGTCCGGGAAGATCCCACATGCCGCGGAGCGGCTGGGCCCGTGAGCCATGGCCGCTGAGCCTGCGCGTCCGGAGCCTGTGCTCC
>NC_041225.1:36140838-36142230 GCF_002837175.3 Physeter macrocephalus
GCCGCTGAGCCTGCGCCCCGGGACCCTGTGCCCCGCGAGGGGAGGGCCCAGGGCAGTCCCGAAAAAAAAAAAAAAAAAGGAAAGACAACATATTACTTCTTTAACATTATGGTTAGCATCTAAATACCAACAGAACATTCCAAAGACCAACGCAGTCTTCTAGAGTATTTAGGCAATTGACATGAATCTGGAATTATTCCTTCTTTGCTTTTTTTTCCTGCATAGAAAGTGTTCAAATCTTGGAAATTTGGTTTCTGATAAGCAAGGACGTGAGTCAGATCAGAGCAGCATAGGTTATACGAGGGAATCCCTTCCTCATAAGCATTTCGGGGTGGGTGGCTTGGATGTGGAGACCCACACTCACTGCTGGCCTGGCACCCTCTGGGCCTCATTTATAGATTTATATAGTCGGGATGCAATACTGATGTCTAAGGCCTCTAATGCTGCAATTAGAAGAAAAACATCTCTGGATGGATTCCACTGAAATGGACTATGTTATCTCAGAATACTGCTTACTTTGTTTACAATCAGTTGAAATGATGGAAGTCGGCTGTAAGGTTAGAGAAAACCAAAGTTGCCAGTAGGCATGCTTCCTAGCTGGATTAATGCCATCTGTACAGCTGGTAGCACCACAGTTCTAGGAAGACCTTTGTGACCTCGGGGGTCAGTGTGGATATATGTTATCTAATTTGGGAGAATAATGCTGAGCCTTTTCCTCAGAAGTATTTCAGAAGCTTGTACAAGCCATTCCCAGCTTCCAGGTGCTGCTGAAGGTTCAGGCAAGGAACTCAATCCTGGAATAGACAACTGGTCAGAAGTCAGCGGAGTGAGCTTTTATGGCAGTAAGTCTTCCTCCAAAGATGACAAAACCTTTTTCCTGTCAGGAGACTCTAGCTACACCCATAGGAGCAGAAATGAAATGAAGCCAGTGATGACAGAGATGGTGAAGATGGTGGTGATGATGATGTTGATGATGTTAATGATGATGATGATGGTGATGGTGATGGTGATGTTAATGATGATGGTGGTGTTGATGATGATGGTGATGATGGTGATGATGATGTTAATGATGATGGTGATGATGATGGTGGTGATGATGATGTTAATGATGATGGTGAGGATGATGGTGATGATGATGTTAATGATGATGGTGATGATGGTGATGATGATGTTGATGATGATGGTGATGATGATGGTGATGATGATGTTGATGATGGTGGTGATGTTGACGATGATGGTGATGATGGTGGTGATGATGATGTTGATGATGGTGATGATGATGGTGATGATGGTGATGATGATGTTAATGATGATGGTGATGATGATGGTGATGATGGTGATGATGATGGTGATGATGGTGATGATGTTAATGATGATGGTGATGATGATGAT
>NC_041225.1:36145934-36188953 GCF_002837175.3 Physeter macrocephalus
GATGATGTTAATGATGATGGTGATGATGATGATGATGATGGTGATGATGGTGATGATGATGGTGATGATGGTGATGATGATGATGGTGATGATGATGGTGATGGTGATGATGTTAATGATGATGGTGATGATGATGGTGATGATGTTAATGATGATGGTGATGATGATGGTCATGATGTTGATGATGATGGTAATGATGATGGTGATGATGATGATGATGATGGTGATGGTGATGATGGTGATGATGATGATGATGATGATGGTGAAGTGAGGTGAAGCGAACTTACTCTTACAGAGAGGGTGGACCCAACCAGGTATGTGTGTGGCATTGGTGGGAGTGTGGGGAGGAAAGGTGGAGACTAGGCTGTCCCAATATGCCACATGTCAACAACACTCAGTGAGCCACATAACACTCAGCCCACTGGCTCTGACAGCAATATGGAAATTGACCAGGGGCAGCCTTTCCACATTATTTAAACTAATTAAAAATTATTCATTGTAGTAAAGGATTGTCCTAGATGACATCATCTATCTAGACTAAACATTCTTATAAATACACGGCCACCTTCTCTCTCTCTCTCTCTCTCTCTCCAAATATTTCTTTGGGGTCATGGTAAAGACCAGTGTGCATCAGACGGATCCTCCGATGGTCCTTTAGTCACAGAGTTTGCTCCCTGCCAACTGCTGCCTAGGGGTAGTTGCTGTGGGTAGAACCTGGTGTGAGGCTTTCACGAGAGCTAAGCCCAGGACTTCCAGCCAAGAACCTTCACCTTCAAGCACACACTTCTGCAGTGGAAGCAAGTGCCAGCGAGTTACGCATTGGGGTCCTTATGGTCCTGTGCAGGGAATTCCCTTTCTGTGTTGGTTTTCCCAAGGGTCTTGTTATCTACGCCCCTGTTACGATTGGCTGTGTGTCAGTGACCCCCCCGACAGCCAATCCTGGCTGGTTCTGTCAGCCCATCCCCCCGTTACAGAGGTTCTACAGACATGCAAACCTGTCGGCCTTCTACGGAGATGTTGATAGGTTTGGAGGCCCCTAATCAATAGGCAGCCCTCGTGTGCTGGTATCGATCATCTACCTGTGGCCTTCAAATCACAATTCATCTACATGAGTGAAGCGGGGGAAGAGGTAACATTTCCTGGGCCCCTGCTAAGTATCTGACAGAGCCTCACATGACACACAGCAACCTGTGACATAAATAACACAACTCTCATCTTCGACAGGACAGACTAAGGCTCCGAGAGGAGCCCAAAGTCACATAACTAACCTGAGATGTGACTCCAGGTCCATCCTTCCTCCGTCCAGGACGTGCTCCAGCCACTGGCCATTCCACACGCTCTCCCCTTCCACCACCACCACAGCCAATGGCCTGAACTGCGGTTTTAGACACTGTATTAATTGTATTCTATCAGAAGAGATGGTTTAAAAAATAAATAAATAAGAAGAGTCCAGTCTCTCTTAGTAGGAAAGTATGTTAACCAGTCGCTATAAGAAGGAAAAAAGAGTAAAAAAAAAAAAAAAAAAAAAAAAAAATGGCAGCTTGCTCATCATTTATATACAGCTTTATTTGCAAGTCGCTGAAACCACTGAGAACAACCGACAGGTACACATGTTGCCTCTGGAAACAGCACTGGGCTCTGGAGGCTCTTCCCCCAGGGAGCTGAGACCGGTGACGGCGGTGGCCACGGGCGGGCGTGCTCACACCCAGTGCCGCGCCGCACCCAGGGCTGTGCTGAAGGTCCTCAGGGCCCGATGGGTGCCCCGCGCGGCCAGGAGGAGTGAGCCGGCTTCGGCCTCGTGGCCGGCTGCCCGCAGGTGTCTGGCCAGCTCCTCTGCGTCCCAGCGCCCTTGCTGGGGGCTGGCCAAGAGGTGCTCGACGAGACGTGGGTAGAAGGGAGTGGAGACGCACTTCACCAAGAGCTTGGCGTCCAGGAGCAGCGAGAGAAGTTCTCGGTCGCAGTTTGAATCATTCACCTGCAAGAAGTAAGACGGGCAGACGTGAGGGGCGGGCGCTGCTGACTCCCCACCAGCAACACAGACACATCCCCGCTGGCGTGCTGGGCGCTGCCCTTCTGCCTTGGCCATCAGAAACCCCTCCACCCTGGCTAACAGCGCCTGTTCCGAGCAGCACACCCAGGGCACGAGCGTCTCTGGCGTCACACACACGGGATGACAGACCCGGCCTCCTTTTCACGTAAGACGTGGCCACGTACCAAGACCCCCTGGGATCACGGTGGCGGCTCCCACATCGAGCGTCAGAAGTTGTGCTAAATGCCGGACATGTCCTCCTTCACTGAGTCCTCCCGGTCCACCCTGTGAAGCCGGCACTTTAACCTCCTGACTTCACAGATCAGGAAACTGATGGGTAAGAGTTTCGCTTAACATCGTGGTCGGTAAACCGTGGAGCCAGAATCTGAATTTAGGTCAGTCATGACTTCAAAGCTCGAGCTTGTTAACAACCACAGTTACCATTTCATTTGTGCTCCACCGTGGTCCACATTCTTTAACCTCAAACCTCTCCTTTATGTAGATCCCTGTGAAAACAATTCTTTTCGGAACGAGAACACCCTTTTCCTACTCCACTGAGAAGGTACCTGCATCAACCCCACTGTTGTAACTAGGATAACCGACAGGAGGTGTTTAAAAGTTGTTCTTGCTTAAGCCTCTAGAAAGCTCAGCACCAAACTCGCCTTTTTAAAACAAGTTTTCTGTGCTCTTTCAGTTGCATATTTTCTGTACTTTCTCCCTGGTCTTATCTTCTTGGCCTATGCATGGTTTTCCATGGCTTTGACACTTAGCTTATATTTTTCTGTTTTATCATTGTCCATATTTTCATAAGGAGTCAAGTCAACACTAATCACAGAGCAAAATTCAGAGCTTCTCATGTACATTGGGGTGTCATAAAACAGCTTCACGACAGCTTCTTCCTCATGTCACTGTGCACTTTTAATAGTTTTGGGCGTAGTAACCACAGAAATGATGTGGCATGTCAAAGCCAATTATCTCACGTTTGGACCAACTCTACTACGTAACTGTACACGGCGTGAGTGTTCTGTGACAAGGAGGAAAGGCTACTGGAGACAAGAAGGTCAAGGGTGTCGACTGGCTGCGAGGATTAAAACCAAAGAAGTTCTGAGAATCAACGTTACTGCCCACCACCAGACGGCGCCTATCTTTCCTACCAACCAGTGATCCTTCAAAACCCCACAAAGATGTCACCTCCAGTGCCATCTTCTTGGTGACATTTCCCCTAGATCTCCTGGCCAAGCTGACCCCCCTGGCCCCACACTCCAGGACGCCGTACACACGCCTCTCCGGGCTGTATTATGGTGCTTGGTCTGGCTGCCTTCCTACCACCCTGGGAGCTTCTTGAGGGCACGGGGGGCTGCAGCCCTTCCATTTCAGCACCCAGTTTAATTCGCACTCGTTAAATGGCTGAATAAACCTACGTCGCTGAAACCCGTCACATTTTTGTAAAGTGCTCAATCACGTACGTGATTGAACAAGATTCTAGACTCAGAACTGAAGAGCCTTGCAAACTCTGGGCGTCTTTTCTTCGGCCTCTCATTCCATCAACAGTTACATGCCGCTCATCCACCTCTGACTCAGGAAGACACTGAGGTTGGACTCAATTTCCCACTTTTTGTTTGCTTTCGTTTTTAGAGGTGGCGACAAAAGCAACTGGTACCAGACCAGTTTTTCTGCTGCTGAAAGTGGCAGAAGAGCTTTCCATCTTCCCCACTGGGGGCTGCTAACGAAGGTTCTGCATGCCTTCTTTCCCTCCTTTGTCTTTTGCTCCAGAGCAGGGAACCAGGACCTGAACCCCATCACGGTGCCTGTCACTTCCTGAGAGGCCCTCCCGTGCCACTGAGGCACCTTCGCTGTAAGCCTTAAAACGGCCCTTTAAGACAGTTCCGTCCGATCTCATTTGACAGACGCATAAGCCGAGGCTCAGTGAGGTCAGAGCCGTGTGTCAAGCGTCATAAGGCTGATACACGGCGAGCTGCCCGGGAGCCCTCAGCTCTGACGGGTCCGTGCGTTTACTGCTTGTTCCCCCCAGACCCAGACCGCGAGCTCCTTCCTCCAGAGCAGAGATGGTGTGTCCTCTGTTCACCCTGCAGCCCCAGGCCCAGAAGAGCGTGGGCCTCATGCGGGGAGCTCAGCAAGATCTGTGGAATGAATACGTGAAGAATGAGTAACTCCAAAGCTCGCGTCCTTTCACGGTACACCGCGGCCTCGACACACGCTCGTGTGAGCGCGCGCGCGCGCACACACACGCCACGCACACACGCACACGCGCGCACGAATGGCAGCTGAGTTACTGTGCGTGTCGTTAGTTTGGTTCACTGTCAAAAATAAAGAACCCTTCCACCTAACCCTCCAGGAGAGAACAGAGTGTGTGCCAGGATGCTACAGGCAAATGTTTGATAAAATACGTGGATAAAAGTCTCAGCGTCCAAACACTGCGGGGTGATACTTTCTTTGCTGCCCTGAGTAAGTCTTCAAGGCTAGGACACCTTTATTATTCTTTCTATTGACTCACGACCCCTCCCTCTGGGGGCCTGAAAGGCTCCTAGAAAGGGAATGATGGATTTTTCCAGCTCGAGGAAGCGACAGGGGTTCTGTCAATGCTGTTCTTCTGATCCTCTCTTCTGTTTGCTTCCCTCCAGCGCAATGACATCCTGAAAATTGGTTTCCCGCTGGACGTGCCTTTCGGGTAACTGCCCGTGTCCTAAGGCAGGGTGGGTGTCCACCCTCCAAAAGCTCTCCGTCTACTATCCCGGCTGAGGAAGCCTAAGGCTGAGGTCACGGACGTGAACTCCGACGTTTCCCCTGTGGTCCTGGCCCGCTCGGAGGCTCCCTAGAGAGAGGCAGAGGCAGAGACTGCAGACCTCCACTGAGCCTGGGCCGCGGCCAGGGGAGGGCGCGGGGGAAATTCTGGTTTAGCTCCTCATAACCAAATGCTGGCAAAATAAAGGGCCGACTTTGTTTCCTTTCTCCGGCCTTCTACCTGATTCTGGCTCTTGGCAAGATGTACAGGATGGCCAGAGTATACTTTATAATTGTCATGTGCAAGGAAAACACTGCACAGACATTTATTCTGTACATATTTGGGACAAAACGGAGAATGAAAGAATACACAAAGTAAGAGAAGGCCTTTCTAAGGACCCATTCCAACAACTGCGTTTTAACGAAGAGGAGCCTGAGGGTCAGAGGAGGAAAGGAGAGCCCGAGGCCACAGGCAGCCAAAACCGCTCCTCCAGACACACCCAGCGCCTGCCTCAGGGGCACCAAGGCCAGCCTGAGTCCTCCTCCTCAGCACAGCAGATTTCCTGGCATCATCGCGACATCGCGGAGCTGCTACGTTCATTTGTCAAGCCTCAGCTTGTCTTCGTTTTTCTTTGTCTTTGACTAAAATCCTAACTTAAGCCACTGATCATCTGGTACTACCTACCACAGAAGCCTACAACTGTCTTACCAGTTAGAATTACTCATTCTAACCTACTTGATTTTTCTTTTTGAAATAAAAAGAAAAAAATGGAAATAGTTTTAAAAAAGAAAGAAGTCTGTATCAGGATCATCACAAGAAAATTATTTTATCCTCCTTTTCTCTCTAGTAATTATCCATATGCAAATATATTTTCACAATCAATCCTGTGACATTTGTACCTACTTTTCTCATACGTTGAGAATTTTTAAAAACTATTTTCACACAGTTTTCATTCCTAAAAAGTTTAATGGCTGCGAAGTAGTCTATTGAACAAGTTATTTAACTTCCCCTGCTATAAATAGCTGTTTATAATCATTTGATATTATTGAAACACGACAAGTGGATGGTTTTTACACACATCCTTTCTTTATTTGAATTATCTCCTTAAAATAAATTATTAGGAGAGGTATAACTGGGGTCTTATGGGATGACATGTATCCCCCCAAATTCATATGTTGAAGTCTTAACCCCCAATACGTGAGAATGTGACTGTATTTGGAGACAGGGCCTTTAAAGAGGTAAATAAGGTTTAATGAGTCATTGGGGTGAATCCTAATCCAGTTTCATTGGTGTCTTTATAAGAAGAGAAGATGACACACACACAAACCCAGAGGCAACCACGTGCGGACACAGGAGGAAAGCAACCATCTACAAGTCAAGGAGAGAGGCCTCAGAAGAAATCAATCCCACCGACACCTTGATCTTGGACTCTGGGCCTCCAGGATTGCAAGAAAACACATTTCTAGTGTGTAAGTTGCCCAGGCTGTGGTACTTCGTTATGGCAGCCTGAGCAGACCAGTACATGGGGCAAAGCATCTGAAACAATGTTTGGCTGAGGCTGTGAGAGCAGTGCGGTCACACAGTGACGTGGGCCGTCCAGCTCACAGTGGTGCTATCAGGGGAGGAGTGTGTCAGTTCCACTGCAAACTTCTCAGCTTTGGATGTTACTATTTTGAGAAGAAACTCATTTTGCTAATTCAGGAGATATGCATAGGTACCTCAAAGATGATTTTATTTCAATTTGTTTATTTTCAAGAATGAATTTTTTCCATACATTTCCTGTCATTTTAATTTTTTCTTGTGGGAAGGATCAAATCCTTTGCTCATTAACTGAAGTTTCAACGTCATTTTCCACATGTGAAGGAGTTCTTTGTATAACTTAAAAATTAAATTTGATTTTAGTTATTGATATAATGGGCATTCTAATCTGTTGTTTGCAATTCTGTTTTGGTTATTTGTTGTCTTGTAGAAGTTTTACATTTTTATATCATCAGGAAAGGATCTGTTCCTTTATGATCCTTTTCCTATTGCTTTAACGCTTAGAAGCTATACTTGCTTGAAGGATCTGATATGTATGCGTGTATGTGTATGTTTGTGTGTGTGTGTGTGTGTATATATATACATATACATATATATAATTTTCTGATTTAAAAAATATCTTAACTTTTTAATTGGTCGGGAAGCACTTTGGTGTATGGTCTGGGGAAAATCACGCCTCCCTGACATTGGCTGGATTGGTGCTTTAAGGGCTTAAGGAAGAAAATACATTCAGTCATTTTTGGAATCAGTTGGATGTTTGAAATAAATATGTGAGAAGTCCAGGAAGATTAGTTGATTTAATTCCTCTGATCAAATAACTTTGAATTAGAGTACGAAGTAGTCGTCTTGCGAAGAGAAAGCAGACAGGCTTTTGGGTGAGAGACCAATTTCCAATCCTGGCTTTTCAGCTACAGAGATGTACGACGTTGTTAAGGATAATCTCTCCAGGCCCCAGTTTCCAAATGTGAAATACAGACAACAGACAGGGGTTGAGATAATCTATGTTTTTAACTGCCTAGCACAATGCCTGGTGTAGAGTTCAAGTTCAGTAAATGGCGGGAGTTATTACAGTCAAACAAATCAGGAATAAAGCATAGAAGGAGAAGGCGGCCTTACCTATATCATACAATGAGTAAAAGGCTTGCCTTCTCTGTCAGTGATTTTTTTTTTTTGGTCGGTGATTAATTTTTGAGAATAAATGAAACTTTGAAGATCTTGGGGGAAAAAACTTATTAAAGCACAAAGCACTACTGTCTTCCAAGCCATTAAAATGTTAACTGCTTAATTCCTGTTTCAACAATAGGTAATGAACCTTCTCTGAATTAAATATTTGATTTTATGGATCTGTACGAAGCTAAGAGTAATTACAGTAAGGAGAGAAGCTGAAATCCCAGTAGCCTAATGCATGCAGGACCTCATTTCAATTTCTTTAAAGAAGATTATTTAATATTATTTCACGGTTTACTTTAGGGAAGGATATCTGTCTCACTGCTACATATACTTTTACTAATAAAAGTTATTAAATGTATCAGCTACAAGTGCAGAAAAATAAAAGGGCAACAGAAGTGTATACTTGCAATAAGAAAAATGCCTGCAGGTAACTTTTTGTTTTCTCTATTTAGTTGCATGACATTCAGACTCCATTTCTCGGCACGTCATCAGCTCCACTCCTGGCATGGGATTTAGTAGTACACATACCTCTTCTAAATCCAAAATTAGGACAATCCTCTGACTGAGGATCTAACAATGGGAGAGAATCTTTGAAGATTCAAGCTTGGTCACCTCTATGACCCATTGTGGGGCCCTGAGTTTGGCTAGCTCCAAACTTTGTACTTGCCCCCTTTCTACTTTGCTTAATTCCTTGTGTTACTGTTGCATACGTCAATCTCCTGATGAGATAATTCCTCTACACAGAGGGATGCGTATTTTACTTCGTCTTTACAAATGTCCTACCCGTTCCTCATTCCAGCGCACAGTACCAGCCTATGCACAATGGTACTTTATACGTCTGTTCACACTAAGTAAGGCAGCCACCCATCAGAGCTGTCTAGAAATCTAATAGGTTAGCCCATAGGGAGTGAGCTGCCTGTCGCTAGAGGCAACCAGCTGATACGATTGGGAGATATTCTGTTGCAGAGCTTCCTTCACTGAGAAGACCAACTACCAGCTGAGGATGAAGGAAGACGGGTGAAAGCAACATGTCTAGGTACGTACAAGTTAAAATGGTATTTAGAAATAAGTAGATATGCCCAAAATTCTGAGAAAAAGAGCCTGGTACTAAAAGAGACAAAAGAACAGGGATTGTAAAAATAGGTCACTTTCGTAGAGAATGGACTTGAGGACACGGGGAGGGGGAAGGGTAAGCTGGGACGAAGTGAGAGAGTGGCATGGACATATATACGCTACGAAATGTAAAATCGATAGCTAGTGGGAAGCAGCCGCATAGCACAGGGAGATCAGCTCGGTGCTTTGTGACCACCTAGAGGGGTGGGATAGGGAGGGTGGGAGGGAGGGAGATGCCAGAGGGAAGAGATATGGGAACATATGTATATGTATAGCTGATTCACTTTGTTATACAGCAGAAACTAACACAGCATTGTAAAGCAATTATACTCCAATAAAGATGTTAAAAAAAAATAGGTCAGTTTAATGTCAATTGGTATCTGTAAGAGATACGGGAAAACACTCACTTGATCCTTCTTTGCGTGACTGGATCACTTCAGCCTAACCTGGTTTGGATACGCTTAGAAGAAAACCAGCTGACATAAGGGCCAAAACAAAAGAAGGGCTTTGCAGACACCAAACAGGGTTGTTAGGAGCCCAGCCCAAGGTGCCTGATATCACAGCATGCCGAGGCCAGGAGGGACACGTGTAAGCCTGACTTCAACACGAGACGGCAATATCACGGGAGCGCTACAGCGGGGACAGACGCTCACCAGGCAGCTCCTTGTTGGAAATCTGGATTGAGTTAAAGGGGGAACAAAGAAGGGAAGGTTTCCCGGTTTTATATACATGTTGGCCCTTGAACAACGTGGGTCTGGACTGTGCTGGGCCACTTACACGTGGATTTTTTTTCAGTAGGAAATACTACAGCACTGCACAGTCCCTCGATGGCTGAATCCACAGATGTGGAGCAATAACCTCAGATGTGGATTCAGAGGGCCAAGCCTAACTTACACGTGGATTAACCCCTGTGCTGTTCACGGGTCGACTGTAAACATGTTAATCCAAGCACGCTTTTCTGAGAATCTTTAAAGCTCTCCCTCCGACCTAGACACGGGTCACTGCGGGTAATGTTGGTAGGTGCCAGTACCTTCGTGGCAAAATTAAAGGAGATAAGAATCACATTTATTAAAACCATGAAGGACTGTGTTGTGGAAGCAATTGCACCGGGCAGAACTGAGATCCACATGTTCAAGATAAAGGCTGCAGGCTTCATTCTAGAGGTGCTCTCTTACGAGGGCTTTCAAAGCACAGCACAGAGCACCCAGGGAGCGGTCGGCTCCCCACCTCTAGCCGGGCTGGACCAGGGCCCAGTGACTTAGCGGATTTGAAAAAGGAAGCCCTATGCAGGGCAAGCTGTCAAACTAGCTCTGCGCTCCTCTTTTCAGTGCTGATATTATATGGTTCAAGATGCTTTCAACAAGTTCACTTCCCTGTGGAGATAACCCGTGTCCAATATCAGAGAGCCCACTAAGTTAGGTCAAAAGAAGCGGCGTGGTCAAGTACAGGCTCTGAACGCTGGATCCAGGGTTTCAATTTCAGGTCAGGCTACTTACTAGCCGTATGACCTCTGAGTCTCAGTGTTTTCATCTGCGAAACCAGAATGGTATCTTTCCAGAGGATTATTAAAAAGGGAAGGTCAGGATGTTCCTATGATAACACCTGGCACAGTTGGTACTGGAAGATAGTTATTACGAGCATCAGGGAGAAACACTTAATTAGGTGCCAAAGGTCTTAAACCCTTCCATGAATGATTCTTTTAACAGGCACGTGGTCCAGGACAGTCCCTGCGATGTGGCGTCGGGGCAGAGGCACTGCGCGGTGCTAAGAAGGACGAAGCAGTGAAGAGCAGAAGCCACCACACGTCTGGATTATGAATCGGGACATGTTTCAGTCTATGAAGCTGCTGTAAATACACACCTGCTTACTTCGATGAAATGAGTCAAGGGACTTCCACCTGGTAGAAAGCATCCCAGAGGTGAGATTCAAACCCACCAGCAACGAATATACTTCCTGGAGAGAGGAAGGTTTTGAAGGTGAGCTCTAAGTCTCACCAGGGCCGGTGGAGAGGGTGATCCGGCGGTCGGGGCCACGCCAGGGTTTTCAATTGTTCATCAGAGACGTAACCTCTAAGAAGGCCCTTCTGTCTCTGGCCTAGGAAAGAGGCTGTTGGCCGTTTGTAAGGACACGCCGAACACCAGAGGCTTGCAATTTCAGAAAAGCTTAGAGAAAGGAGTGAGCACCGCTGTTGGAGGAGAAGCTGGTATAATCTCTGGCATCAGCATTAAGTAGCATCCTTTTAAATGTAAACACCTAGAAAGCTGTCAGTATCTTACAACAAATAGCGGAATAATACAAGCTATGAGAGAGAAAGTGGAGGCATTTTTCTGCCTGGATCCGCGCACTGTGCAGGAACAACTGCCCATCAGAGGAGTTCCTTTGACAGATGCTTTTTGTTTTTGTTTTTGTTTTTAATGTCAACAGGAATTACCGTCAACAACCAAAAGGGCAGAAACAAGTTACTGATGAACTCAGGGCCCCCCAGTAATGGACAGAGTGAATGGCAAAAGAAACACAAAAAAAGAAAGCCAACATTTCGTATTTTTCACTGTAATACCAAGTATGATTTAAAATAGCTTGACAGGAGCCCTGCAAAAAGGCCCAATGAAACTCTTCCCTTAGAAAAGTATAACATGACTTTTTAATGGTGCTGGGAGAGCAATGATAAATTATAGTAATTTCTTTTCATTTATATCGCACTCTTGAAACGACAAAATTACAGAGATGGAGAACAGATTAGCAGCTGCCACTGGCTGCTGGGCGGGTGGGGGAGGGAGGGGTTGGCTGCGGCTCTAAGGGGCGGCCTGGGCGATCCTCGTGATGGCGCTGCTCTGGATCTTCACTGTAGTCACATGAATCCCCAGGGGACAATACTGCACAGAACTTTACGCACAGACACACACACACACACAGACACACACACACACACACACACACAGACACACACACACACACACACACACGAGGGCACGTAAAACTGTGAAATCCAAATCAGGTCCAGAGACTGTATCACTGTCAACGTCTTGGTGATAATTATACTATAGTCATGCAAGATGTTACCACTTGGGGAAACTGGGTGAAGGGTACAAAAAATCTTGCTGTTATTTTCTACAGCCGAATGTGAACTTAAAACTGTCTCAAAATGAAAAGTTAAAAAATGTTTAAAAACTGGAAAAATCTGCCACACTTTATTTCTCTGGAGGATGCAAAAGCTTCCATGAACACACGTGAAGGTCACAGATGGGCCAGCCTAATGGGAGTACTCAACTTAGTGCAGAGAAGTTACAAGTCAGTGTCATTACTGAATTCCTAAAAGTAAGGGTCTCAGTGGTAGGTCAGTGACTCACCTCAGCAATGGACGCCCCTGGCTTTGATTTTCGCACCTGAAGAGGCCACAGAGGTTTCGGGTGTTCTCATCACAACCCTAGGCGAACCCCCCACAGACTTTTAGCACAGTGCTGCACGTCAGACGTGCAGCTCAAAGTGTCATGGAGGGAAACTAGTGCCATTTAAAAATGACTTGGGTGATGCAACATTCCCATTTGATTTATTTTGATGGTGTGTGCACGCGTGTGTGCGCACACGCGTGTGTGCAGGGGTGTGTGGCAGGCAGCAGGGCTGGTTCACAGTTAGGGAGCCCCCCTTCTAGTTGCAGTTCTGATGCATTTGAGATAAAGAATCTTTCAAATGAAAACTGACACGCTCACCTATGGGATTCAGGAGTGTGTCAGGAATGCCCTACACAGGACGAACGGGGAACGGCAATGTTGAACACATCACTGTTTTATGCTCAAAGAGGCCCATGGCAAGCTTTAGTGGGAAGACCTGAGCAGAGATATGAATACGTTAAAGGGTGGTGAGGGGAAAAAAGACACTGAAAGAATGCAGCCTGATTTTCTCCAGTTTTCCCTTCTTCCTGATGTCTTGGATTTGCAATTAAAAATCAGCTAAGAAAAAAAAAATCTCACCGCAGTTCTTAGTTTCTTGTAAATTCCCAACATCATGCAACTTTTGTTTCAGCACAGAGAGACAGGGAGGTTGCCACTGGACAAGTCCCCTCAATTCCCTACTTCAGTCTAGTTTCTAGAAAGGCCCTTGTTATGCTCAACTATCAGTGATAACGAAGGGCATTTTTATCAACACAAAATCTTTACAGAAACTTTACATGGTTTTGAAAACAAATCTAAATGAATAAAGGCACTAGGTTTTTCTCATTTTGTTCATTTTTACTGTTTCCAAATGCAATTATGCTCTGCTTTCTGCATCCTTTGTCATTAACAAAACTGTGCATATCCATGACATCCTTTCATCAATCTCTTCGCTGCGCCACTGCTCTAGGACCCCTCTGCCCTCTCGGGTCCCTAAAAGACATCCTCTTATATTTTTGTTAAAGTGCACACATTCACGCTTCAAATGAAAGAATGATCACCCTGCAGAAGGGTTTCAGTGAGGATAATACAATGCAGATTCATTAAACACAACCCTGAGCTAGCTAATCCTAAAGTGTAAAATTTAAAAAGGGAAGTGAAAGTTTCTTCCTTAATCATGATAACAAGGCAACAGCCTTGAGGGAGGACTCTCCAGCCTTGACACTAGCCCCCCCGTTCCTCAAACTAGGAGGGGCTTCGGTGGTGGTGTCGGCCGCCAGAGGAAACACGAGCTTGAGATTTACGATGGTGCCAGGAAACATGACTCTTTCTCACCTTTCATTAGTAGATCACCAAACACATGCAGGCACCGAAAACCTGCTTGATGCTAGGAGCTCCTCGACCAAGATTTCAAGTGGCAAGGACTAGTCCGCTAGTCCCAGGCTGCTTTGACATTTTCTTAAAGAGACTAATACACTGCTTCTCTAGAGAAAATGCTTCATGATCTGCATTTGTATTCTTGGCACCTAAACCCAGAGTGTGGTTCATGGGAGGAGTTTAGTGAATGTTTGTAAAATAGACAAATATCTACTGCTTAGACAAACAGAAACAGCTATTGTGGTCAGAGTGGAGATAAAACAGTCCTGAGTAAATCACAGTTGTTCTTGATGAGAATGGCAATACTAACTCATTTCCCTGGAACATAAGAAAGAAATTCCGCAGGGGGCACCTTAGCAATGGCGGTGATGTGGTCCAGGGCCATGGCGTGCAGACGCTCGTCTTGGCTCTCGAGGAGAAGCTTCAGGGATGGGAGCAGCAGGGCCTGGTGCAGCAGCAGCGAGCACAGCTCCTTCACACCCTGGAACCACAAGGGCAACTCTGTGAGTGAGAAGGAAAGGAAGCGCATCCAAGCGCCGGCATGATTCTGCTTGTGGCTTTCCACACCTTTTCCTATGAGTGTGTGTGTCTGTCTGTGTCTGTACAAAATGCACACATGGGACCACGCTGATTTAGTGTTTGGTACCTGTTTCGCTCACTTCACCATCTATTCATAAAATCTTTCCAAGTATCAGATATTCATCTACAACGTTGCTACTTTAATGGCTGCATAGGATCCCGATGGATGGATATAGGACTGGAATTTATTTTCCTAAACTCTCAGAGCCCTGGTTCCCTCCCAAGTAAAACAGAGGTAAACTGTATCTACTCTGCAGTGTGGGGTGTGTGTATGTGTGTGTGTGTGTGTGTGTGTGTGTGTGTGTGTGTGTGTGAATAAGTATTAGTGAATAATAATGTACAATGCTCAGCATATACTAGACGCTTGACAATAAAAACTATTGTCGGGCTTCCCTGGTGGCGCAGTGGTTGGGAGTCCGCCTGCCGATGCAGGGGACACGGGTTCGTGCCCCGGCCCGGGAAGATCCCACATGCGGTAGAGCGGCTGGGCCCGTGAGCCGTGGCCGCTGAGCCTGCGCGTCCGGAGCCTGTGCTCCACAACGGGAGAGGCCACAACAGTGAGAGGCCCGCGTACCGCAAAAAAAAAAAAAACAAAAAAAAAACCTGTTGTCAATTGTTAATATTATCAAAAATATCTAGTTATCACCCACTGTAACAAAGGAAATCAGCAATTCACACATTTTAAAACCTGTTTATAGTTAATGTCAATGTAAATTGGATGCTTGATACACTTAAGATGCTCCATCTTCATGAAAACTATCTGTGGTCCAGAAAAATGAAAATGGATTTAGATTGTCACAGACATATTTGCATTTTACTCGCGGCCCTTTTTCTATGCTGGCTGAACCTGCCATCAGAGAGCAGGCTTTTCTATAACAAGCGATAATCTTTCACAACAAAAGTATAAAAGCATAGAAAATAAATTTTCAAGCTATTCTTCCCCGCTGAGTTACACGTTCCCTCGGTGTCCCGACTTTAGCTGTAACGTGAAGCACAGATCACTTGGACCAAAGGCCGGACAATGGGCGCAACCTCATTATATAAAGCGAGGGCTGTTTTTGAAAGAACTGGGCATCACCGCCCTCTGTGGGACGATCTTCCTCTTGTGCTACTCCAGCAGGAGCACATCGGAGGAGAAAAACTCAAATGCATGACATTTTCATAATTCCTTTACATTATTATCAAGAGTAGATAAAAGAAGGCTGACATAAAGAAGCCCTACTTAAAGCTTGGGATAAAGGCCTCTTTGGAATTCCACTCACTGTCTTTTATTAGCTTGCACCCAGCAGGCCACTGCTGGAAATCAGACTGGAAGGCTGTGCCCCCTAAACCCGTGTGAAAATGATCAATATCAGCTAACAGTTCTGTAAAATGTGTACTTCAAACACGGATTCTCATTCAGGAAAGTGCTCTGCATGCCTTAAGGCACATATTGCATACAGGGGCCTCTCACCCAGCATCTGGGCCAAAGTTAATCTGGGATGCCAAAACCTGCAGAAAACATTTGGGAAGACGAAATATAAACTCCCGTGCGTGACAGTCTAGCCCAGCTGCCACGCACCAACCTGCTTCCTCTGCCCTCCTCCCTGTAGCCTTACGGCCTCTCCCTCCCACCCTGCACAGGCCTCTGAGAGCAGCGCCTGCCCGGGAGACCTTCCTCTCACCACGGGATGCTCTGAGCCGCGCTGTCCAGCAGGGCAGCCGCGGGCCATGTGGGGCTTGTGAGCATTTGAGATGTGGCTAGTGCAAATGAGAAACTGCATTTTTAATTTTATTCAATTTCACTTAAGCTTGCTTTTCATACCCACGTGTGGCTCACGGCTACCACAGTGGAGGGTGCAGCAGAGAGTTTGCGGCTCTCGCGGATCTCTGGGTCTTCGCACACGATGTAACCTCTGCTGTCTCTCTCTCTCTTTGATTAACCCCTACTCATCGTTAGGTCTCAGCTTACAAAGGCACAAGAAAATTCCATTCCCTGCGATGGTACCTCTGATGTCCCAGGTTTGGCACTCCTTTATTCTGGCTATACCTCGCTGAATATTTCCTACGTTACCTGTCATCTTGTATTACTGTAATCATTCGTCTATCTGCCTCACTTGAGGGCAAGAAGGTTTTTCCTTCTCTGTATTCCAAACTTGCTTAGTACATACTGTACCCCAAATTATTTGTATTCTCTCTCTTAACTCTCATATATGCTTATTCAATAAGTTATCAGTAATTGGTAAATAGGTATTTCTCAGTAATTTATGATATTTGGAAGAAGCATATCACTTGGCTGATCTTAGCTTTGATGAAAAATTTACGGAAATAACCTATACACCCCCGCTTTGAGCAGGCATAATGGCTAGATATCCCACAGCCAGACAAGGACACCCAGGAATGGAAGAATTCATTTTATGAGAGCTACTGGGTGCTTTTTATCTCTTAGCTAACAGTTACTGGCTAAATACTTACTTGCAATTAAGGACTATACTATATTCACCTGGTATTTTCCCCTGTGTTACAAGAGGATACTTTATTAGGATGTTTATAAAGGGATTTGGGGAGCTGCAGGAAAGGTCAAAGTAGCAAAGGGAACCACAAAACACCTTATATGGTACATTTGCAGCTCAAACCTGTCTGGCCATCAGGACACAGAACAACAACGAGAGGCCTTGAATACAGAGAAGCAGGTGGGCTGGGGCCCAGAGCCGAGGCCAGAACCCTGGGCGCTGGTCCTCCCCGTGGACTGTTTTGTTTTTTTTGTTTTTTTTTTGCGGTACGCTGGCCTGTCACTGTTGTGGCCTCTCCCGTTGCGGAGCGCAGGCTCCGGACGCGCAGGCTCAGCGGCCATGGCTCACGGGCCCAGCCGCTCCGCGGCACGTGGGATCCTCCCGGACCGGGGCACGAACCCGCGTCCCCTGCATCGGCGGGCGGACTCTCAACCACTGCGCCACCAGGGAAGCCCTGGACTGGGGTTCATGGTGATGCCCTGGGCCCTGTGGCTGCCGGTCGTCAGGGCGGCTGGACCGGTCCACCAGCGGTCCTTCTGTCCTCACGCCACCCTCCCACTGGTCCTGGGGTATCCAGCACCTAAAGGTGTGGCAGGGCCCGCAGCAAGCGCGTGGAACACAAGGTGTGCAGGGGTGGGTGTCGTCGATTCGAAAAATCAAGCTCTCGACGTCCTCAGGAGCGCCTCAGCCGTGAGCGAGAACAATCACACTAAGACTGCGAAGCCGGGGTCAGCTGGGCTCCCCGAGAGCTGGGGGGCGAGCTCCCACACACCCGCCGCAGCGTCTGCCACGCTAGCTCCTGCTGTGCCTCTGCAGTGGCCCTCGGGGGCAGCCACAAGTAGATGGAACTTGGGAGTTTACATCTAAATGCCAGGAACTTGTTTTATGCCAAGTTGCCAATTTCTGGCTCTACAGACACCCCGCTCCTGAGGACGCTGCACGCATTGCCATGGATAGAAGCTGAGAAGGAGGATATGCTAACTTTCCAGACTGTGGGACGCACGACCTGTGAGAAACAGTGATTTTATCTTTCTCTACTATTTTCCATCAGCAAAACCACCTCGGCCATAAGTCAACAAGTACCATGAGCGACAGCGGGCGATCGTGAAAAGAGCCACAAAGAAAAAAAAATCTCTACATGTGGGAGCTTGGCAGGAGGGTGGGAAATGGGGATGACGGAAAAAGTAAGCCCCTTTAAGTCCCGTCAGAGATAATCAGGCAAACGCATTTCACACACCATGCAGTAGGGCCACCAAAGGTACTGGAGTAAAAAAAAAAGTGAGTCATGGATACTTTTACTGCCACAGTGATACTAAGTCTCATGGAAGTCTGAAATGAGACTATGTAGATTCCAAATGTGGTAAAATAAACTTAACAAGACATTTCCATTTTATGATAATACTCTTCCTTCCTTTGTAACAATTTTAATTCACATTTGAGCAAATTTAGTGATTAATAAAAATAGTACACGACATTTGCAAAGTTCCTTCAGTCATGGCATCCTAAGGAAAAAAAATCTACATGTATACCCAATTGAAATACAGAAGGTAGCAAAACAAAAATGAAGAAAAGTCACTGTGGCAACAGAACTCTTGATGACGATCTTTCATCTCATCAAATTGGAACAGAGAGGCGATAATGACCTCCTTCAAAATGGGGCTCAATCCAGTACCTTACTCCTCACCCCAAGAGAATGATGGACTCGTGAGAGGCAGTGAACTAAGTGCTACGGGTGAAGAAGTGAAGAGACAGCCTCAGCTCATGCTCCTCCCAGGACTGGAGACCTCACAGAACAGTCGAAACAAGAGTCCCCGCTGAGGCCATGTGGTCTAACCCCTTGTTTCAGAGATGAGAAAGCGGAGGTCCAGAGATCCTAAATAATGTTTTCCTAACCTAGATTCAACAGAACTGACAGTAGGACACTTCTGGTGTCTGGTCCTAATCTAACAATGCTTGATCTTAGCTTATGTTAAGGCAGAGATGAAACCCATGTTATTTACGTACCCTGGTGGGGGTAATACAGTGTGCTGAGTCCCCACTCTCTGCAGCATGCTGAATCTGCCTTGGGTGAAACAGAGATGCTACAGCCATGGTTCCTACCCTCCAGGTGCTCACAATATAGCAGAGCCGATCACAGGTAGATAAGTATCTGATACAAGCAAATCACAGGCTACTGGAGTAAGGGGAAGTTATCTTTGGTGCTGGTACTTTAAATATTTTATAGAATAATTTTGTCATTCTGGTGGTTGAAGATGTCTTTAAATGGACACAGTATTTTATTTTATTTTATTATTTTTTTTTTTTGTGGTATGCGGGCCTCCCTCTGCTGTGGCCTCTCCCGTTGCGGAGGACAGGCTCCGGACGTGCAGGCTCAGCGGCCATGGCTCACGGGCCCAGCCGCTCCGCGGCATGTGGGATCCTCCCGGACGGGGGCACAAACCCGTGTCCCCTGCATCGGCAGGCGGACGCGCAACCGCTGCGCCACCAGGGAAGCCCCTGGACACAGTATTTTAAATTCAATCAAAAAACACTTAGCCAGTCCTTCATTCAGAAAACAATTCATTAAATGTGCATTCATAAAGAGAATATTTTCCTTGAGTGATTACAATGAAGATTCAAAGAATCGTAGTTACAATTTTATTTTCAAGTTTATCTGCTATGTGGTAGAAACTCAAAAACCAATTAATCAGTTTAGTGCCATTATCCAAATGCTTAAACTTAAGACATGTAAATTGCTCAAACAATACATTGCTGAGGTCAGATCCACAGCAGGGGGCTGTAGTTAATATGTGCTTATTTTAGAATGTACCAATTTACATATATATTACACAAATATCTCTGGGACAGTCATATTATGGGATCAAATAGAGAACAAGGTCAACATGGAGGTGGCTGAGTTCTTACCATGTTTACACAGAATAAATATTGTGGTTATGCACTCTTATTACAATGATGTCAAAAAAGTATGTGAAAATCAGAGTCGCTGGTTACCTGCCGAGGAGTGCTAAGGTAGCTGCTATGTTACCAACTGGCCTGGGTCAGCCACACAGGACACTTGAGCTACCTACCGTGACCTCTTAGAACAGAAACTTGAGTTAGACATAAAAGGGCATCCAAAAAAAGCAGAAAACTGGGTTCTACTCTGGGACCTGTA
Source organism: Physeter macrocephalus (assembly GCF_002837175.3). Taxonomy (NCBI): domain Eukaryota; kingdom Metazoa; phylum Chordata; class Mammalia; order Artiodactyla; family Physeteridae; genus Physeter; species Physeter macrocephalus. The sequence goes on from NC_041225.1 coordinate 36,165,499, forward strand.
AAAGGAAAACTGCTTCAGAGCGCCAACGAAGAGAAAATGACCTCAAAGAATCCTTTTAGCCCTGCTTTTCTTCATTTGATCGGTCACAAATTACGGGCTTTACTTTACCTACCGATAACTTAAGCTAAATGCTCCCCAAGTACAGTCACTGGTATTGTTTATACCAAAGAGCTGGGAACAGGAAAGGGATATCCCGCAGGAAAGCCACTTGAAATACCCACTCACCTCTGCAGGGAGCATCTGTTCGGTGTTATATAAAGAGCGGCAGATTTTCAAAACTTCATTCCCCAGCCCTTCCTTGTTCTCCACCGTACACCTGGCTAGCATCACTGTAGCCAGTCTCACCCACGGATTACTGGTTATGCTGGTTCGAAGGGAGAAAAATGCAAGGCATGGGAAACGATGAAACTTATAACAATTGTGATAAGAAATTTTAAAACAGAAAAGAAATCCCACTTTTTCAAGTAAAATGCTTTTGGCAAATTGCAGTCATAATCTGCATGATGTGTTCCTTCATGTCTATCTTGGAGAAAAGATACCAGCCCACAGAGGGGAAAGAGCTTGCTGGGGTGTATGGACAAGTGCCCCAGCAGCAAGGAGCCAGTGGGTAGACGCCGACCAGCACAGCCTGCTCTGGAGCCCCGCAATTCAGGCTGACATTCTGGCTCCTTGACTGCTTGCGCGAGTCACAGAAGTGACTTACACACTCTCAGCCTAGTTGTATGGCTCTGGGGAGGCCACCCAACCTTTCTGGGCCTTGGTTCTTCTCACTGCGAAAAGGCAATTTAATGTTTTCCTTGCAGGCTTGCATTGCTTAGAAGCCCAAGAAATTTTAAAACAGAAAAGAAATCCCACTTTTTCAAGTAAAATGCTTTTGGCAAATTGCAGTCATAATCTGCATGATGTGTTCCTTCATGTCTATCTTGGAGAAAAGATACCAGCCCACAGAGGGGAAAGAGCTTGCTGGGGTGTATGGACAAGTGCCCCAGCAGCAAGGAGCCAGTGGGTAGACGCCGACCAGCACAGCCTGCTCTGGAGCCCCGCAATTCAGGCTGACATTCTGGCTCCTTGACTGCTTGCGCGAGTCACAGAAGTGACTTACACACTCTCAGCCTAGTTGTATGGCTCTGGGGAGGCCACCCAACCTTTCTGGGCCTTGGTTCTTCTCACTGCGAAAAGGCAATTTAATGTTTTCCTTGCAGGCTTGCATTGCTTAATGAATGACGTTTGTCATTGTGAAGTATCACTCTCAATAGCAGGCACATCTTACTATTCCCTTCTCTTATTTCTGAGACACAAAAGCACAGAAGTTCGCCTTTTGTTTCCCTTCTCTGGCAGCCGCTACCCTGACTTCATAAAAACATCACGACTTATAGTGAAAGGTACATTCATTCTGGGCTACTGGTCTTACTTACAACATTTTAAAATAATTTTACTCTTTATTAAGTCTGTTGTCTCACTAGCACAGCTCTACCTTCTAGCCACCGAACACCAAAAGATGGGCCCTGCCTTGAAAGAATTTCATTCCTTGCGCCTGAGAAAAACATCAAGCGCAACGACAAGGGGACTCAGAATACTAGCCTTTGGCAAAGCCTTTGTGTCTCAGCTCAAACTAACAACTTGTGGGGACAACGAGTGCTGCCTATTTCAAGGTACAAACAAAGCTCAGAGAGCACCTGGTTGACGGATGAGTCTTCGTACGCTAGAAGACTCGCCCTCTGCTTTCCTCTTTAAAGTCTGGGTTCAGTTCTCCGGGGGTTTTCCCTAACACGCCACCTCCCTGAAGTAGAATTGCACAGAGTGCATCCCAGTGGCTTGGACAACTACCAAAACACTATTTTCCGGTGTGTACAGGTCAGTCCCAAACTCCCTAACTATCCCTTCCCCCTACCCTCACCCCCTGGTAACCATAAGTTTGTTCTCTAAGTCTGTGAGTCTGTTTCTGTTTTGTAAATAAGTTCATCTGCACCGTTTCTTTTTAGATTTACACTGCTGTATTTAAAATGGATAACCAACAAGGACCTACTGTAGAGCACAGGCAACTCTGCTCAGTATTATGTAACAACCTAAATGGGACAAGAATTTGAAAAAGGATTCATGTATACGTAGAACTGGATCATTTTGCTGTATGCCTAAAACTATCACAACATTGTTAATCAACTATACTCCAATATAAAATAAAAAGTTTAAAAAAATGCATTTTACACCAGCCAGCTGTGCTACACTGGAGGAAAGCTACGGATCTTCCCTAATGCAAATCTATGACGCTTTCCGTACATGTTCTTACAAGGGACGAAAACCCAAAATCCAAAGCTGGGACCAGTAAGTCAGCGGCCACGCGGATCAGGCAATCTTCTCGAAAGTCAAACTTTTGACTTTATCATGTTGACTGGCAACATTCAGTCATTGCCATACTATCCTTCCCTCCCCGCTCCCCCCGCTCCCCTCCCCTTTTCTGGTTGTTTTGGAAGTGCTGGAGTCATACGTTGGCTTGTCTGGGGGAAAAGAAAGTACTCACAAGTACTTTTAAGGACCTGTTTTAAGTGTTCCCTCATACATTCTCCTGTGCTAAAACACCCATTTGAGCCAGGAAAGAAGCAGAAATGGACTTTATTTGACTTATTATTAAGTCAAATATGTATGTATAACTGGTTATCTCTTGGGTAGAGGAGACATAGCTGGGAAGAGGGTTAAGTGCACTGGTAATGCTCGGCTCTGATACTAATGATTTCATAAAGGAAGTCTGTAAAACACAGGTTATTAGCAACTTACAAATTTCACACAGGACTACAAAAGCAAGAATATATGTTTGCAAATGAGTATCTTTATGTCTACAAATGCATTAAATGTTTCAAATGCAGTAAGTTTTTTCAGTAAGCTGAGTTTGCTTCTCGTGGGTAAGTGAGTGATTTGCAATGGTCAGTGTTCCAAAAGTAAAAGAAACTGTAGAACCACGGTTAACTAATCTACCGGAAGTATCATACTTTCAATTTGAAAAATTCTCTTTAGACGCAGAGATCCATTTTGGGTGTATGAAGAAATCTATAATTCAACTCTCATGATCTTCTAAAAAAGGGAAGCATTACTGACCATGTAATTAGTGGGTCCCACATCTATTTCCCATTATCATCTCCTAGGAGCTGTTTAGAAACTGAGGCCCAGGCCCCGGTACCGAGAGTTGGACTCGGCGAGCCAAGCATGGGACTCTGTTTTTAACGAGCACCCTCAGGTCCTGAGGCAGCTCTGCCAAGATAATTGGGAACCAAATGGAAATGCTGTTTCAAGGTACTGTCACAAGTGAAACTAAAGCTTTTATGACGTGGGAACTTGCATTGCACGGTTTCACAGAGGGAAGGTAAGAACCTGTGCTCAAGCATAGATGTCAGCATGCCATCGCTGCCACAGATGCTTGAGATCTAAGAGACGCTTCTTGCCTCTCTGAAAACACCTGGTTAAAAAACCAAACCAAACCAAAATGCCCCTCTCCTTGGTCTGCTTCAGGAATTCCTGACGGTCTCGTCTGAGGGTGAAGGGAAAGAGGCTTGCCCAGATGTTCCTTAGCGCTCCTAAACTGCTCACGGAATCATTTATTTTCGAGAAAACATCCTTCTTTTAACATCTGAGGTGTGGAGACATGTACTGGTCTGGGTGCCCAAAGTGCTGGCTGACGCGGGAAGAGCAAGCTGAGTCCTGGCCTCCAAGACATTCGCGACAGAAGCGCGGATGCTCTTGTCTCTTGCCGAAGGGGAGCAGCAGTTCTTGACAGACAGCGTATGTGCTCAGAGGAAATCTAGCCACTTCTTCCAAAGGGCTCCTTGGCTGGCAGCACAGGGACCGTGTGACTACTGGGGCAGCTCCAGTGGCGGCTGCAACCTCAGCCTGACACACGGGATCAGCACGGCTGCGGAGGTTCCAGCAGCTGTTAGAGCTCTGTCTCCTCCGCCTCAGGGCCAGGTGCTGCCGGAAGCTGTTTAACTTCTGAGCTTCCATGTTCTCATCTGTAAAACTAGATAACATCACCCTCCCGTGCAGCTTTGCTGTGTGACTTGACAGTGTATGTCAACTGCACATAACACTGTGTGTTCTCAATAAATGGATATTATCAATTTATTCCCCATGGATTCTCAAGTTAGCCTTGTAAGCCGTGTTAAAAGAGCGTCAAAACATTTCCTGGTGAAAATACTGGCACAAAATTATTTTGCTGACATCCTAAATCAGATGTTATTATCAAGCATTGTCTCTATTTCTGAATAAAACATTTGGCTTTGGGGGTAAGGAGAAATGGAAAGAAACTGTGATATTTCAAGAAAAACAATTCTAATTTCATCTAAAGGTTTATACTGATTTTATATATTTCTTTCATTGGCTCTTCTGAAGGTAGTGATTTTTTTAAACCTAGAGTCTAGACAAATAGAAGTCTACTTTTATGTTAATACTCACGTATATTCCCGTTTCATAGGCGGCCAAGCCTGCAGGAGCAAAACCAGGTGCTGGAACTCGACTTCTCGGTGACTGGCCTCCAGGAGCTCCACAAAGAGCGAATAGCGCTTCTCTTCATCCTCCGTGTCAGTTACGTCCACCTGGAAGGCGGAACACACACCTGAAACCCACAGCAAAGGCCACGGAATTGCTTTCCGGAAAAATTCAAATTTGATTATTTTGATTAAATGCTCCTTCGGAAACTTTTACAGTGTGTCAAGGGGAAATTCAACAACATCTCCCCCACCCCTACTCCCCAAAAAATCTTCAAAAGCTCTACGTTTTACCCAATTTCAAACATCTATGTTAAAAATTGTTTAGAACGAAGTCACAGGAAGGTTCTTAACATTCTTTAGCAAAATAAATGCAAACAAGTAGACTTCCATAGAACTGAATTATTGGTATTCAATGTATGTTATGTTAAAATACTGAACTGTTTCATGTGAAATTATAATAGTTCACCATACTCAACATTTGCCAATGTTCGTAGTTTAAATTATTCTGCATTGCTAATTTTCATTTTAGAATGCCTATTGCTAAATCTTCACGTTGTCTAGAAAATTTCTCTAATTTGAAAGTAAAGATTTTACTAATGTACATTTAACATGGAATTTTTTTTTGCTATAAATCAAAATAAAGTAAAATAACTTTTATTCACATCTCCATTTCTAATGCAAAAGAAGTCTGTCAACTAAAAACACTAATGTTTCCTCTCCTTGAATAACCAAATGATACTTCTTTTACATTGAGGCGGTCCTCAAGCAAGTCATATCTCCAACACCTCTGTGAATAAAATGTTTGCTTTTTTTAAGTTAGAAAGCAGTTTTAAATATAAAAGTAAGCCAAAAGCTGGTTCTCTTGTTTCCTAGCCTCTCTCAACATAGATTCTCTATATTTGGACTCAGATGATGATACTCTGAAAGAATAATGAGAATAGATGGTTACCTAAATATTTGCTAAATTGTCTATACTAGTGCATGTTTCCAAAACATTTAATGGTCACCCTGGCTCTGACCCCAGCAGTCACCTGAAAAAGTTATACCATGAATTCTGCATTTTCACAAAAGCTGATTATGTACAACGAAATTATTGGCAATTACCATGTGCAGTCCTGCTCACACAGTGACCATTCAGAGCCTACAAAACCTGACTTAAAGCCCCATGTCGTTCTTCCACGGAATAATAACCCCAAAGCCTTTTCTTGTTTTTAAAATAATTTCATAATACAGTAAGTTAGCTGATCCTTACAACAGTTTTGTATGGAGAACTGCCCAGGTATTATTAACCTCAATTTACAGATGAAGAAACAGGCTTATCTGTCCTGGTAACACGACTAGCAAGCAGCAGAGCTGATATATAATTATACTCAGATCAGGATGTTCTGAAGCTAGAGGACTCAGTAAGCTAGAGAAGCTCTGAATTATTTAAATTAGTGGTCTAATTGGGAGTTTGGCAATATTTTCTTGCCTATTTATAAAGAAAGGTTTAAAAAAAACAAAACAAAACCCTCTCAAACTCAAGACATCCATCTGTCATTATCTGACCTCACCACCTTCAATTCCTCTCCAGCCTCGGGGCCTCCCAGGCGCTCTGTGCATTCATCACTCCCGCTTCCACCTGGGGACCTTTGATCTGCTTCCTCTGCCTGGCACATTCTTTCTTCAGATACCTGCATGGCTCTGGTTCATTCTCTCATTTCTTTCAAATCTCTCAAATGTCACTTTTTGAGGGAACACACTGCGTAACTAACCACCCCCCCAAAGTAGCATTCCCCCACCCCTATCTACCTCCCTCACCTTGCTTTATTTTCCTTCTTAGCACTTACAAGTATGTGACATATTGCATATTTGTTTGAGAAAACAGAAACTTATTTGTTCACTGGTTTATCCCCACTACTTAAAATAATGCCTGATATAGAGTAAATGCACAGTACTTATTTAGTGAATGAATGAAATAATGAGTGGATATACAAATGAATGAATGAAGATAATTTATTTATAAAATCTTGCAACACAGAATTATATTAAATATGCATAGAGTTACCATAAATTTTTGGCTGTCCTTTTTTATTGGAGATAGATGTAAGGTTTAAAAAAAAGATCCCACCAAAAGGAAATCACTAAAAAAGACCCAGAGGTAGCATGTGTACTGACATTATGTTTCAACCGATGATGCCTTGTGGTTAGCTATGTGATTTCAATAAAGTCCCTTGTTTTGAGTCTCATTTTTCCTCATCTGAAAAATGGGCTCCAAAAATCCCTGATGTCCCAGAAGTTCTAAGGAGGTGTCTGGAGGTCCGCAGCAGGGTAAATGGCTGCTTTCTTCTTTCTGAGTTATAATCTGAGTTTATTTGTAGAGAAGGTTTTGTGCTTAAAAAAACATTGCTTAAATAATTGAATGCTATGTCTCCCAGCAGTGCCAATATTCCAGTTTCTTTAATTAACTGCAGTATAATTAATAACAAGATGATTCTCCTTTACATGAAATGCAGCCATATCATGAAAATAAAGAGATTAGGAAAAAGTGATTCATGTTTTCAATATCATTTAGATTTCTTTCTTTTCAGAAACTATAATAGCTTGTAAATTTTTAGGGCATGAACTGTATTATAAGGGAAGGAAAGAGAAACTAGAAACTATAAATTAGATCTCTCTCTGTTTGCTTTTATATTAGTGTACAAATATTAGTTTCCATTTTAAAAAATGTGTTTGCTAATAAGTTTTTTGTACAATGCCTTTCTCACATGTACACAGAATTATAAGAGTATGACTTTGTCAGGAAACATTTTCTCCTGAATCCTCACTAATCATCTCAATTATTAGTAACTTATTTTTCAGAGAATTGACACCCATGTTTAAAATACAAATGTGAAAAATGTAGTAACTTAACACAATTATCCATTTTGTGTATGGACACTCGCATACTCCCTTGTTATCAAAAAGGATGTCAAATTGTTATTACTCAGCTCTTAAGAAAGCAGTTTTAAATTCTATCACTGTAGCTACGAAAGCTTTACCTTATATAAGAAAATGGGCCTAAAAATGAACTTGAGCACATTTTTTTTTTTAACACATGATAAAGAATATACTTTGTTGGATAATCATGATATACTCTGATATACAAGTGTTCATCTAGGACTTGTGTCCACATATTAAAATAACTAAATTTATCAAAACTTATCAAAATAACATAAGCTTATCTTGTTCATCATGTCTATAAGGCTTTAAAAATAAATTCTGGTAACTAAAACTCAAAATGAATTTTTGTATAAAGAAATATAAAAGATAAACATATCCAAGGAACTTCCAGTTTGGACAAAATGGCTTTGACCCATTTTTCCCTACTCTTCTCTGCTAAGCACAACTACAAACTATGAAAATAATGAGACACCAAAGGAGAACTCTTAAAGGTGGTAAAAAAGAAAGCAAACTAGTTTGGGACCCTAGGACTTGAGGAACAATGCATCAGGAGGGTATCTTGTATTCCTTCACCAACAGAAGGAAGACACTCAGACCCAGTGTTTCCTGACTCCTCACCTAGACACAGAAGACATCCCAGGTAAGGTCATTTCTCAGAATTCCAGAAGAGAGGGAGAAAGAAAGTGGAGCTGAAAGAGTGTTTTAAGAAATAATATCTAACAACTTCTCAAATTTGGTGGAAGATATGAATCTACAGGTTCAAGATGCTGAGCTAACCCCAGAAAGGGTAAGCCCAAAGAAATCCATTCCAAGACACAACCCAATTAAACTCTTGAGAACAAAAGACAAGGGAAAATATCTTGAAAACAGCCAGAATAACACATTACCTAAGAAAGAACAACAATTTGAACAACTGGATTAATCATCTGAAACCATGGAGGCCAGAAAGAAGTGGCACAATATTCTTCAAGTGTTAAAAGAACTGTCAATTGAAAATTCTATATACAGAAAAACTACCCTTTAGGAAAAAAAGGAAAATAAAAACATTTTAGATAAGGAAAGCTAAAAGAATCTGTTACCAACAGCCCTCATCTTAACGACTAGCTAAAGGAAGCTCTTCAAACAGAAAGGAAATGATAGAAGAAGGAACTTTGGGACATCAAAAGGAAGAATGTAGTATACAAAGAGCAGAAATATGGGTAGATACAATAGACTATCCATTTTTATATAAATTTTCTAAATTATATTAGATGATTAAAGCAAAGATTATAACACCAACTGATAATCAAGGCAATGATATTTAAAAGCAGAAAGGTAAAGTGGCCCAAACAGAAGTGATAGTTCCACATTATACTCCAAGACAAGGAAGTCCACTCCTACCACTCTTATTTAGCATCATACTAGGAGTTCTAGCCACTGCAATAAGGCAAGAAAAATAAATAAAAGGCATACATATTAGAGAGAAAAAAATAAAATTCTATATGCAGATAACATGGTTGTCTACATAGAAAATTCAAGAGATCTACTAAAAAAAATAACAAAGAAAAACCTAGTACTAATGAATGAGTCAGCAAAGGCACAGGACAAAATCAACACAGAAAAATCAACCTCATTTCTATATACTAACAATGAACAAGTGAAAACTGACAATAAAAACATAATACCATTTACAATTGCTTCAAAGAAAATTTTAAAATTTACATGTTCAGGATCTATATCCTAAAAAAATATAAAGTGCTGATGAAAGAAATCAATAAATGAAGAGATACACTGTGTTCATGGATGGAAAGATTCAATCTAGTAAAGATGTCAATTCTCTCTAAGCTGATCTACAGGGTTTAATACAATGTCTATCAAAATCCCAGAATGTTTTTTTGTAGATTTAGACAAGCTTTTATAAAATGTAAATGGAAAGACATTCCCTAGAATAGCTAAAACTATCTTGACAAAGAAGAATAAAGTGGGAGAAATAACTCTACTTGATATTGAGATTTATTATTTAGCTACAGTGTGAAAGATAAGTGGTACTGGTAGAACGACAGAGACAAAGATCAAAAGAACAGAATAGAAAACCCAGCAGCGAATATGCCCAACTTATTTTTGACCAAGGGCATAAGCATTTCAATGGAGGCCAGATAATGTTTTCAACAAATGGTGCTGGAGGAAATGGATATCCCTAGGCAAAAAAGGTAAATAAACCTCAACCCAAACCTTACACTTAATGCAAAAATTACTCAAAGTTGATAAGAGATTTAAATATATTAAATGTTAAATGTAAAACTATAAAGCTTTAGGGAAAAAAAAACATAAGAGAAAACCGTGAAGATCCAGGGATAAGCAAAGGGCCTCTGCTCATAAGACTTGGAGAAGCGTGAGAAATCCATGGAGAACTGTCTCTCAGCAGTTTTTTGAGATGTTTACAACCCATCCTGCTGGGAAAGAGTCCAAGACTAGTCTATCTTAATGACAAACTCTGTTCTTTAGAAAAGAGTATTAAGTGACGGTTCCTAAACATGGTTTTCTAGATGATCAAAGAGTTAATACTTCTTCTTTTGAAGAGTAATATTTACTGTAAAATTTATTTAAGAAAATGATGACACACTAAGTTTAAAAAGGTACATCTTTATAATTAGACCCATAATACTAAGCCCCTATACCAGTGACTTGAGTTATTTTCACATATACTATGTATTCTTCTATCATTGATTTTAGCCCTGATAATAAGTTCCACTTATTACTTCCAATCATTTTCAGTATTTTTCTTGGGTTTTCCAGAAATTAGGATGATACAATCTACAATAATGGTAATTTTGACTTTTTAAAAAGTTACAGTTCCTATTTCTGTTTCTTGTCTTACTACATTGACTAGGATGCTGAAAAATAATAATGATGTTGGGCATTCTTGTTTTGGTTTTAATTTTAATGAAAATGCCTTCAAATTTCCAGTGTTAAAAAAGTCAGCTATAATTAAAATCCCAGTGATCAGCAGGGAACATGAAGCACAGCAAATGATCAACACACATTTTTTGGTAAAAAATATAATAAAAATATTGATGTTATCTACTTACTTTCTATACGATGGTTTTGTCCCAATATATTTTCATATCACAACTAGTAACAGTGCTCATTAATGGTAAAAAAATTTAAACAACTTTCAGTTGAAGAAAATCACTATGTCATAAATCTGACAAATTATCTAAAAAAAAATTTAGGAAGAGAAGTATTGCTCTGAGATAATAAAAGTTAAAGCAAACACATCTCAGAGGCTTACAGAGGTTGTGAGAGCATGTGATTTATATTACTATCATGGGAACTAAAATTCCCTAAAACACCCCAAAACAAGGCACCTGGCTGAGCATGAATGTGGACCTATGAATCAGATTCTCTCTTTTCTGAGAAGTACTGCAGTCCGTATTGAAATATATATTCCCAGAATCTAAATATATTTCATAAAAGTATAAGAGGTACAGAGAAATGACTTCGGTGTCCAAACGGAATATGAAATGACTATAGAATGTATTTTAAAAGAGAGGAAAAACTAACTGTAGGTGGCTATCAAATGCTCCAACATACTTCATAAGGACTTCATAACATACTTCATAACATACTACATAAGGAGACTCTAAAATAAATAATAAAGGGCAATTCAATTAAATGTGCAGCTTTTAAAATAGTGTTGGTAAAGTCAAAGTAATACAGAAAAATGTTTATTTTGGAGACATTACTGGACCTTTCTGAGGCTTAATTTCCTCTTTTGTAGGACGAAGATCCTTCATATTTATATCATGGTTGTGAACGTTAAATAAGAGGATATGAATAAGATAGCTAGCAAGAGGCTGGCACATGGTAGGCACACAATAAATGATGGGTATTATTTATATTATCATCTACATAATACGCTAGATATAAAAAAGCAGAAAGCTGGATGTGTGCTATGATTTCTTCTAACAAGAATTATGCCTATAGATTAGGCAGGACAGAAAAAGAATACAAAGAAACATGGCTATTTTAGGATAATGGAATCATGGGTTAACTTTTATCTCTTTTTAAAATCTCATTTATTTGTGCAACAATTAAAGTATCTGAAATGACTCTTAAGCATGCCTTCCAAAGATCAGTAAAAACAAAATTGAGAGAAATCGCTATTTTTTTTCCTACACTTTGTTTTATTCTGTCCTTTTCCCCAGTGAAAACAAAAGGAACATGTATCTGTTTTAACACTTCTGTCTCTTCCCCAGTGAGCAGGGGGTGAAAATGTTCACTATTTTACAGGCACCGTAGAGTTGGTGACGACTCCATACTGACACCAGTAACTAAATATCACAGGGTTTTAAAGGGCAAAATTCGAATGTGACTCAAACATAAGAATATCTCTTTCCCTTTTGTCTCTGAAAGTGGTTTCTCTCCTCATTGAATTGGGTGACTTTAGCCCTTGAGGTAAGTCAATTTGTCAAGCAGCTGCAGGCTCCTTATCAGACATAGGGTCACTGTCCTTGAAAAAGTGGACTGAGTCACTTATTCTCAGATGAGAACAGCTTTAACCTTAAATTTCTCTGCGGCTGCTTGAAAGTGAACATGTCTATCTTAAACTGAGGCACGTCTCCTGAAATCGGCACCTTCCTATAGGCATGGATAGCAGCTTACCTTCAGATATTTGGAAACATGAACAAGGTATTAATGCATATGAAAGTACTTTATGAATAGAAAAAAATTACCAACATGTAGAGGATTATTACTGATAGTAGTATCATTAATCACCATATTCCTATCTTGAATGTGAGTTTATGAGCTGTTCTAAAAGGCTCATATGATGACACCTGATTTAAACTTACCAAGGCACTGTGCAACTCCATTCACGAACACAGTAAAGTCAGACTGAGCTTTCTGTACACAGGGCTTCAAAATACAAAACAAACAAAAATCCCTACTTCAATAGATGTACAGAAATACGAAAAGGTAACAGAAATGATCCCTGGAATACCAGACCCTTGTATGTTACAGCTACTCCTTTTATAAGGTTTCTGGTGGCCAACACTGTCTGTTGTGTTCACTGGGTCTAACCAAGGTCTCTGGTGAAGGAGAGTCAAATTTTTAGAAGACAAAAAGTCATAAGCTTCTGTTGGACTTCGTCAGAAGCTGTTAGACTACCCCACCAATCACAGCAGTGCTGAGACTAGTATCTGGCACACAATAAGTACTCAGTAAACAGTATTATTACTATTAATTATAGTAACTGATTATTATTCTTAGATAAGAGAATATAAACAGAATGTAAATTATGATCATGTCCATTTCTGAGTATTTATAAGTTTTATTAAATAGAAAACATAAAATTGTGGAAATAGAACTAAAGTTTAGATACTAAAAGTAGGAGAGCTGTCTTCTAGGAGACTTCCTCATTTCCATGGCAGAGAACTAAAGAATAGATGTAGCTACTGAGAGAATTTCAAAAGTACTATATCTTGCACTGCTTATAATAAAGGCAAAATGTGTTGCTGAGACAGCCTGAAGGTTCAAACAACCTTCCCGAGCCCATGAGGAGGGAAGAATATCTACCAAAGAGAGGCTGTACTGCTAAGGAACAAAGAAACGAGAGACTGAATTATTTCCCACCTTTGCCTCTAGGTCTGGTGATGAGCACAAACATCTAGCCTCTGCTTCTCTCCGAAGGTATATTAGGAAAATGATATTGTATATCGTTGTATATTTGTGAGCTCCTCAAGAATAAATGGTTCTCAATTGCCATAAAAAGTCTCTCCTAGGGCACAGCAAACACGCCCTTGGGATGGGGGGAAACCCAATGAAAGAATTAAGTTCCAAAGGGTTTTCCAGATGTTTGAGGCTGTATGTGGGGTGCATAAACACATAAACATACACAAAAAGCTAGCAACCACACTTATGAGCCATGCTCTACAGCCTACTTATTTTATTGTATCTCAAAAGATAGAAATTACACAATAAAGGGTTCCATAATCACTCCCCGTAAGTGCTGTTGTAACTTCAATATATAATACATATTTTCACATGGCTAAATATAATATTTAACGAAAACATTTTTAAATGAGACATATGAGAGGGGGAAATACTTTGTTTTAAAATAAGAAGTAAGATTTGCCTTACAAATTTTTTCTCTAGGACAAATAATCAATCACGCCGTAAGAGCCTCCATAAATACACGTTTACTTTAAAGAACTGCTATAGAAGCCAATTTTTTAAGGCCAGACTTTGTTTTTTAGTTCATGTTGATAAAGTATTAATAGAATAATTCATGGAGCCGGAAATGCTTTCACCGTAGTGTATCATTCAGACTCAGGTGGAATACTGGCCTTGCCACCTCATAGCTCTGTGACCACGTAAAAACACCTCACCAAGTGTTTAGTGTTTTCATTTGTAAAAATAAGGTAATAATACCTAACCTATCAGAGTACTTTGAGAATAACATAATATAATATATAACATAATACAGGACAATATACATACATACACACACACCTGTATAGGTATCTAACACTGAGTTAACACTGAGCTACTATGGCAGCCACAGTATTGGTAGTTCATTATTATGCCTCACTCTGCTATGTTTTAGCAGAGGTACTATAAAGATTTCTTAATTACTCTGAGCCTATTTGCTCATGTGTTGATGGAATGAAAGATCACCTCCATCAAAAGGGTTATTATGATTTGTATCAGTTTCATAATGATATCACAGGGAGACCTGTGTCAAAATATTCCTGTGATTTAGGAAATTTCCTTTTTTTCTTGTAAATATGCTAATTTGGCTGCCTTGATAATTATGTAAGCAACAAAATTCCTCATTAAAAAAATGGATTGGGCTCACCTGGTAGCGCAGTGGTTGAGTCCGCCTGCCGATGCAGGGGACACGGGATCGCGCCCCGGTCCGGGAAGATCCATGACTTTGTCTTATAATCAGCTTCTCTATTGTTCTGTGTTTAATGAAATGTTCCACCACTGACTCGTCCTTGACCGGAATCATGGAAGTCCACACTGAAACGTCTTTTTTGCCAACACGGCTAATTTCAAATGTTGCATAATACAGAATTATCTATCCAATATACAACCTAAAATTTATTCCAGTAACTGCATCTTTTAAAAATGTGATGTTGTTTGCATATTGTGTTATACCAGGACATTCTGCTCATTTTGTCTGAAAACATTTTAAATATGCTAATATCCCTATGTAAACATCAATTGTAAACGATTGATTGACATTTCTCTAGGGACAAAATCTTCCACCTGTAGGGATGTAGGAAAACAGAATTTCTAGTAAAAGTTTTTATTATTTATTTCTTAAAAAAAGGGTTATTATGAGGTTTGAATGACAAGATACACATACAAAGCCTAATGTTTTGTTCATAGATGGCCCTAAAAAACATGAAAACTGATAGTATGTGAAGCATCTTCTCAGCTTAAGTAAAAACAGATCTCTGCTGTAATGACCAGAGTTTTTATTTTGAATCTATTTTTATTAGTTAGAAGTTATTCAGAGAATTATGCGTAGTAGAAGAAAATGGTGGCCATTGAGTTATGTGGCCTCCTATATATTCTATATATAGAATACCTACATATCCTCCAAAACAAAAAGAACAAGAACAAATAAAACTACATAAAACCCATACATTCAGCACAATTACAGGCCAGGAATGTCTAAAATTCAAAGTATCATAAGTGAAAAAGAAAGAACACCAAACTCCAAAGAATGATCTCTCACATTCCATGTAAATGTTTCACATATTCAAAAAGTGGATCCATAATTGAAATAAACATGAACAGCAAAAACCATACAAACAGAAATAAAATTAATCTATCTATACTATAAGTGAATAAGCAAATCACAGTGGAGGTGGTTTGTGTGTGTGTGTGCGTGCGCGTGTGCGTGTGTGTGTGTGTGTGTGTGTGTGTGTGTGTGTGAAAAAGAGAGAGAGAAGGGGAGGGAGGGAGGGAGAGAGAGAGGGAAGGAGAAGTAACCTTGAAAAAAGATTTTTGAGTACTATTACTCTAAGGCTAAAGACAAAAAGAGCTCTACACAAATATTCTAGCTAGTAAGTTGGCTGGAATTTCCATAACTACTTTATGTGTACTCTAGGATTAAGCAAATAAATAAATACATTGTGGATAATGAGAGTCAAGTTTCTCACTGACAGAGAAAGGAGTTCACAAATAAGGAAAGAGAGAAGACTAAACTTTGTGGAACTGGGTTGGAATTGGAAGGATCAATACAAACTCATGGTTTTTAAAATGAATATAGACATAAAAATAGATGTAGACATATGTGTGCTCTGTCCCCTAAGAGGATCTAGAAGTTGTAATACCACTGCATCAATGAGTACACCTAGCACCCAAGTCTTGGCTTCTAAATGTCACTCTTTATTAAAAAAATCAAGCTCTTTAAAGTCAATGACTGAATCCAGATCCAGGCAGGGAAAGTGTGAGAGGGTCTTGAACATCTGTGGTTCAAAAAGTGATGGGATGGGCACAAGTCAAAAGGATGCAGGAGAAAACCTGGAAGGTTCCCAATGGCAAAATCTGAGATAATTTGAGCAAAGCATTAAAATGGTGATAGCAATAGATTACAACCACAGAACAAAATGAGAACCCTTGAGCTTGTAGTGATGTAAATAAATAAATAAATAAATGAATAAATGAATAAATACATACGGGGGAGAACAAATGATAAAAAATACCATTTGGGAGACATCACAGTGATCATTAACTCAGGCAACAGTCATCAATGCATGCTAAAATGAGCTGGTGAAAGTATGGTGAGAAACAGTGCTTACACAATCTCAAAGTACCTCAACACAAGACATTTATTAATCCCAAAGGGAAAAAAGATAATTTTATATAGAAGAAATATGGTTGACACCACCTCAATCAAGTGATCAAAATGAACACTTGTCAGTAAAGGAACACAACAGTACCGTGTATCTCCTAAGATAACATACTGGGAAGGACCCCAAATCCCTTCTGTGGTATTCTCACCAAAAATGCACAACTTGAATACACGAACAAAACTCAGACAAAGTCAAATTTAGTGGCATTTTACAAAATAACTGGCCAGTGCTTTTTAAAAAATGTCAAGGTCATAAAAGGGGGGTAAAAAAAGAATGAGGAACTATTTCAGATTACGGGACCCTAAGGAGACATGGCATTAACTGCAATGTGTGACCTGCATTGGACTCAGATCAGAAAAAAACATCAGATTTGCCGACCGACAAATCTGAATGATGGGTAAAAAAGATAAGGTATTGTATCAGTGTCAGCTGTAGTCATCTGAGATGGTAATATTTGGTGAACCTACAAGAATAGTACGTAAAATTCTTGGTATAGTTGACATAATTTTTTTGGTATTAAATATAAAATTTTCAAAATGAAAAGTTAAAAAAATTAGAGAAGTTATGTCCAACTACCTCATATCCGCACGACTCTCTGATATTCAAACACCTGTACTTTTCCTGCTTCTTTCCCCCTATTTTTCTTCAACTTTTCCCTCTAATGCATTAGAGGGATGAAGAGACCACAGCAACGCAGCTCCTTGGGAGCACACTGCTACTAAGCAAAGGGCACTTGGATGTAACTGTCCCACTATAAACAAAGCCAGCTGGGACCTGAGCAGACCCCGGGAGAAGGGTGCCCTATAATAGAGTCAAAGCCATCCCCATCCAGTGACATTTACTAAACTCAAGTTTATTTCCCCGGAGGTGGTCGCTGTGAACTAAGACCCACGTGAGGCTATGAGGACAATCTGCCTGAGCGAAGGGGATAAACGGCCTCCCTATTTCACCCCCACTCCCCAGAAAGGTGCTGTTGAGATTTAAAACACACTACTGACAGCCCTGAACTTCGTGTCTTTCTCCACAAAACCGGCTTCTTCTTTACTTCCTAGCTAGTTAAGGAGCACCCCTTCCTCCCTGGTAACTTTAGCAGAAATCAGAAAGGCACTGGACTCGTGTCTCATCCCCTGCACCCAAGCAGACACCGAGTCCACTGGTAGAAACTCCTTCAGCTCTCTTTTCTACCCTCTTCCATCTTCGAAGCTGATACAAAGTTCAGGGCCAAGGTCAGGCAACCTGACCACAGCCTTTGTTCCCTAACTGGTGCCCCTCCAGTCCCGTGTTCACGCAGAGGTCAGAGGGCTTCTCCTAAAGCCCGGATCTGATCACGCTGCTTCTTGGGCACCCATTTTCCTGGAGGCCTTAGTGTCACTGAGGTAGAAGCTGAGCAGGACACTGGGGCGTCCCCACCGTCTGACCTGCTTCTCTCCAGTTTCATCCCTCAGTGGCTCTTGCTTCCACACCGTACACCCAGCTGTGCTGAACTCAGGTCAAGAATGCCCTCCTCAGAGCAGTCTTCCTCACCACCTCCAGACAGAACAGCTACCTGCCCTCCTGAGCCCACGCACCATGCAGACTTCTACCACAGCACCGGAAGCACTTAAGAGTATTTACTTCTTTGTTCACAGATCTACATTCTCCATCGGATCGGAGTCCCCACACCAACAGCGTCCATCTACCTGGACCGGAGTCAGAGCTTTGCATGTGTGATTCCATTTAACCCTCACACATCTTATTCCCATCTTACACGTGAGGAAACTGAGGTTGTAAGAGGGTCGGTTAACTGTTCAAGTCCCCAGAGCTAGTCAGTGGTGAAACTGGGATTTGGATGCAGGTCTACCTGGTAAAGAGCCCAAACGCTTTACTACCACTTGCTTTGTCTCTTTTTCTAACCCCAGAGCGCAGCACAGTGAACGGTGCATACGCTATGCCTGAAGAGTCTTCGATGAATACGTCACCTAGGGTCCAGTTCAAACAGCAGTCATGAGGCACATTTTTCAGAGTGTTTTAACTGAGCAGCGATTAACACATAAAGTGCTGTGTACCGAGAGAGTGAAACATGCTAAAAGGTGAAGCAATGCTTTCTGTTCTCTGAATCGAACTCCCCATTCCTCACACTTAATCACTTCCAATCCACATAAAGTGACAGTGGGAAGAGAAAAGGACAGCCGAGCATGCTACCGAAGTGTTACTGCTGAATGTATTCCCCTGGCAAATAGGAAGGGGAGTACTACAGGGCCAAAAAGAACACAGGCTTCCAGATCACACGGAACTGGATGTGAACTCCAGTTCTATAGCTCACAAGCTGGGTAGGCCATGTAACCTCATCTTCTGGGTCACGTGACCTCATCTAAAACACAGCGAATGGTACCTACTTCGCAAGGCTGTTTTAAAGATGAAGTGCAGTGATGTGCAGGCAGGACGGACACATTCCACAGGCTCCTTATCTTCCCCCAGGGACGCCGGTGACCAGAGGGTGAAACCCTTAAAGGAAGAACCCACTGCTCATAAGGAGGGACCTTCTCAAGGTCTCCAGACATTTGCAGAACCCAGTAATATGGATGCCCGCTTAACTTTAATCATTTTAGGAAAAAAAGGCACATTGATCTCTTGCTCATATTTGGACAAACGTGCTTGTGATTTGCCTGCTTCCACATGAGAAGCAACTAGCTGGTCAGAAATCACCATCGGCAAAATACGGCAAGTTAATACAAAGCAGTATCAATCTAAAAGCACCAGGCCACTCTCTAAGGAAACAGTTGCATTATTCCAAGCAAATCATTTTATTTGCATGTAAGGGGGAAGCAGCATGGTCTAATCATCATTCACGGCAAGAACGTGGGGCTGAATGTCAGGAGTCTCGGCCTTTTGCCACTTTAAAGGTGACCTTGGACATGTTTTTTAAGGTTTAATATTCATTTATTCAACAAATATTTACTGAGTGTCTGTGAGACCCTTGTTCTCATGGAATTTATATTCTAATGGAAAAAGAAAGACATCGCATAATAAATAGACAGACAGATAGAGGGGGAGAAGTTAGCAGATAGGGGTCAGTGATTAGAAGAGAAAAATGCTCATAAAATAGGTTGTGACTGGGTGGATGTAGTCATTTTGGAAATGGTGACATTTATGCTAAAATCGGAGGACGTAACTTCTTCCTTTTTGGACATCCACAACCCTCTCTATAAAATGTGACTACTGAACAAGGATGCTTTTGAACGTGTCTTCTAGTTCTAGGAATTTGTGATTTCATGGCTATTAGAGAAGTATTCGTGTGAACACATATTTTTAACATCAGATTTTATCCTACATTTAAGAAAATCATTTATGGCAATGAGTCTTAGCTTTGAAGACATTTAAGGTAACAGTAATTCTTCCGTAAGGAACTAAATATGGCTTTGCACGCTTAACTTTTCCTACTGATCTTTGTCGGAGCTCTGTCTGACAAGGAAGTGAGTATTTTGTTGATGTTTTGGCAAACGAAGCCAAGCTGGCCTCTGACGAGAAGGGCTGATGTATCCTTCCATGTATACATGAATTTGTAATGAGGTTAGAAGTTGTCTTAAACTAATTCTTTCTGCTGATCACTTACAATCACAAATTCAGACAGACTGAAATTTTACAAAGTGAAATGAAACTCTAAGCCACATGTTCTTTTTTACATAAAAACAGAAAAAAAATTGAGGTGGTGGGGTATGAAATTTTTTAAGGAAACATCAGTATTTTGACCCATATTTTTCATGTACCAGTTAACTAGAAAATTACAAAACCTGAAAAACTCAGATAAATTGTACCAAGGGAATTAACACACTACATTCATTCCCCTCCCCCTCTACCTTCCTCCCTCCCCTCCCTCTGTCTCCCTGCTGCCCGCCAAGCTGGGGCACATTTCTGGGATGGAAACGAAGGCCTTTCAAGCTGTTGAAAAATGAGGGCCCCTGAATGTTTAATTCTGTTAACTAATCATTAGAAAACTAGAAATCGCTGTCTCTTTGAGAACCAGTGAGGTAGCAGGCTCCACAGACTCTGTGTTTAATTTTGCAGGAGCTGGCTGGTTTCCCAGCAACACATTGATTTGTGGGATCACTACTTTGGGCACCTTGAGGATAATTAAATATTAAGTCCCTATTTGATGTATGCAAAGTCTGCCTAAGAGGATTACCAGCCTCAGTGAAGGTAACAGTCCCACATTTTCTGGTAATTGAACATTGCAATGTCATTACCTATTCTTATCTTTACACTGTAAGACTCTGTCTCTATCCTTAATATTACCTTTGAGGATGGAGAAGGAGATAGCGAGAAATTAAGAAGATGAGAGCCCGTGCAGTCAACACTTTTGGGGTCTTCTAGGTGTTTGGGAGATGGAGATGAAGACGACAGTTTAATGTGTGTCGAAGAAATGACAGAGGTGAGCAAACCATCCTCTGTCTCCTCTGGTTCAAGGCTCCATTTTACATACCAAGCAGCCAAGGCTCACAGTTTAAGAATCTTCTCCAAGGTCATGAACAACAGTGGAGGGAGGACGGAGACACACGCACAGGATTTGTCCACCAGAGCCCCAGTCTTTCTACTGGTCTGGTGAGAGGTAACACAGTTTTTGAAAAACAGTAATGGAGACTACCTCAAATTTAAACTATGGGCATAGTTCTACAGCATTCCAGAAGCTGTTGCTCCTTCCATTCTGATGCTACAAAATTTTGCATTCATTTTCTAAATAGCAAACAGCTATTTATAAGGCAGCGTTCCCCTACCAAATTCACTTGCCCTCCAAAATAGATTTGAATAAGCAATGCCAGGCTGACATAGAATACTTAACTTTTAAAGGAGGGGGAGGAGGAGGAGACACTCAGTGATTTAATTTATTTTGAAGAAGTCTACAAACGAATAACATAATTAAGCCACTATGGTAGTTTTTTTTTTTTTAATTGAAGCATAGTTGACATGCAATGTTGTATTAGATTGAAGCGTATGACATCATGATTTGCTATTTTTATAGGTTATACTCCATATACAGTTATTATAAAATACTGGCTATATTCCCTGTGCTGAACAGTACATCCTTGTAACTTATTTGTTGTATACCTAATAGCTTGTGCCCCTTAATCCCCTTCACTTATCTTGCCCTCTCCCTACTGCTCTCCCCTCTGGCAGCCATTAGTTTGTTCTCTGTACCTATGAGTCTGTTTCTGTTTTGTAATATCCATTTGTTTTATTTTTTAGATTCCACACGGAAGTGACAACGTACACTGTTTGTCATTCTCTGACTTACTGGGTCGGCCAAAAAGTTTGTTCAGGTTTTTTGTTACATCTTACGGAAAAAGGCCAAAATTCAACCTTTTTGGCCAACCTAATATTTCACTAAGCATAATACCCTCCAGATCCATCTGTGATGCTGTAAATGGCATGATTTCACTCTTTTGTATGGCCTAGTAATATGCCACTGGAGATATATATCTGTATATCTATATATCTCACATTTTCTTTATCCATTCAACTGTTGACACTTAGGTTACTTCCATATCTTGGTTATTGTAATTAGTGCTGTTATGGACACTGACATGCATGTATCTTTTCGAATTAGTATTTTCATTCCTTTTGGATATATACCCAGGAGTGGAACTGAGGGATCATATGGTAGTTCTGTTTTTAATTTTTTGAGGAACCCCCATACTGCTTTCTATCGTGGCTGCCCCAATTTACACACCCACCAACAGTGTGCCAGGGTTCTCTTTTCTCCACACCCTTACCAGCCACATGTAAAAAAATGACATTAGAACATTTTCTCACAGCTTGTACAAAAATAAACTCAAAACGGATTAAAGACCTAAATGTATGGTAGTTTCCCTGTTTCTACTATCAAATACTTTAAGAAACTCAGATCATTCGCTTCCAAGGACCAGGAAATTGTTCTTATACAGAGGGAAAGTAAGAGGAGGTAGAAAATTTAAAAAGCAAAGGAGACATGAGATGACTTTTACTAAAGTCAAGAGACATCCTGGAGAGATGTTTCTTGAGGGCCTGAAAAGTTCACACCACCAGAGGAAACAGTGGTGAAACGCGGAGCCACATACAGACTTTGCAGATGAGAGACAAGAGTTTGTATTCAGTGAAATTAAAGTCGAGTCAGTTTAGAAAAGTGCATGGAAAAGGATTCTTAACCAAGCTAAGCTCCCTTAAATACTGTCTTTGGAAAAAGTTCAGCTAAGATGAAATTAAAGTCTCAGAAATAGCCAGAAGTCACTGAAGTCATCTAAAAGCTGCAACTTGTTCTCTGAATAACTGGAACATCAAAGAAAACTTAAAAGAAGAAATAGTGGTTATACTTATGTTATTTCTGAAGCGTTCAGACCCAAATATCAAAGTGTATGTTCTAATGTTTCAACACAACAGGTAAGATGGATATTTTCCTCATTTCCCAGTTTCCACGTTGCTTCGTAACATTTCCGGTGCACAGATCTGACATGAAGTGAGGCTCCAACCACAGAAGCCAGCCTCATTGTCCTGCCGGGACAGAGGCATCAAGGAAGATGCGACTGAAAAAGGCTGAGAACTTGAAAAATGGAGGTTCTGTCAGAAAAGTACATAAAAGTCAGAGCGTTCATTTGTTTCAGGATGAGTCAGAACTTAAGGTTCCACGCGGCAAAAGTAACGTGACCTAGTTTGGACTTACCTCCAAGATGCTTTGGGAATCTTTGGGTCTGCTGAAAACAAGCACACCTCGAGCATTCACTATGCCAGGGGCCTGGAGTATATGTCACAGCCCATTGCATTAGTGTTCACAGACTGCTCTTGAAAAGCCTGTTAGTGGTCTCTTGATGCAATTCAAAGCAAAATGCTGAGACTAAATAATGTGATATGTCATGATGCTTCAGAGAGTATTATTCAGATATTAGTGACTTTTAATACAATCCATTTCAGCAATTTGGCAGGATTAGAGAATCTTTGATAAGTCCATCTTGTTTGAATCTCAAATTCCCTAACTCTGAAGAATAGATAACAGTATTTACCTGTTTCTCTCACAGAGGGAAATAAGAATATATGAGGTAATGTTAAAGATGCTCTGAGAGGAGTCTCGAGATAGCCTTAATATTTGGTTCTTTTTTAAAAAGAAGTTCATTGGGGGCTTCCCTGGTGGCGCAGTGGTTGAGAGTCCGCCTGCCGATGCAGGGGACGCGGGTTCGCGCCCCGGGCTGGGAGGATCCCACG
>NC_041225.1:36189003-36190604 GCF_002837175.3 Physeter macrocephalus
GTGAGAGGCCCGCGTACCGCAAAAGAAAAAAAAAAAAGTTCATTGTTCTTTAAATGAAGTAATAAGGAAACAAACAGAAATTATAAAGCAAATCTTTAAAATTAGAAGGTAAATTGAGTTGGAATCAGACTTTCAGGAAACTCTTTTGCAGACTAGATTAACCTAGGAAGTCTCATTTTCTAACTTTTATTGACCTGTAGTCTACTCTGCAAGCTAAAGCACTTGATTAAGTGCTGACTCTTAGATCCTATGCTTTCAGGACACATCAGTTTAGAATCTAAGCCAAAATTCAACAACCACCGTATTTCTTTGATTTAGGAATTGGCATTTCCACTTACTCAGTCAACAAGCATTCAAGCTCTGAATGTGTGCACAGCATACTGAGAGGGATTTGAAAAATGATAGGTATATCCTCCAGGGTTTCTCAGTTTTCAGGTAGTGAGGAGACAAAACTTTTAGTAGTAGTAGTAACGGCAGTAATAATAATAATAATAGATCAAATGTGTGGACCTCAAGGTTCAATTAATTAAGTTTGAAATGGTCAGGGAAGGGTCCAGAGAGGTGATGGACTGAGTGAGCCCTGAAGGACGATATGGAGGAACCAAGATCTCGTGTGTCTGCTGCATTTTGTCTGTCTGCATACAGGAGAGAAGGGAGGGCATTTCAGTGCCTGGGCAGAGCATAAAAGAAATGAAATAGCTATACTGCACACTGAATTTCCACTTAGATCTGCACTTCTCCAGGGAAAGGGTGAGCTGCCATAATTAAGTGATACTATGAAAAATCCTGACTGTACCCTATGAAGAGAAAAATTAGATACACATGTTAGGTGACTGAGGCATCATCTACTAGGCATATTCAAACATACGGAAAAATAAAAACAAAATCTGTTGCACATATTTAACTACTACATAGTCGGACTGATGAACATACTGGGAAGTTTGCATTAGCCAGCTAATTATTCACCTAAAGGTGGTTTAAAGTAATCAAGAAATGAGCAGTCAGATACTCCCTTACCTGTCTCTGGGGCCAAGTGGCCTTGAGGATGGCCTCCGTTCTAAAGAACACAAGGAGCTTGCCATCCTCCTCGGTCAGGTGAAATGACTGTTCCAGAATCTGCAGCACTTGAATGCGGGGCCTCACGGGCCAGGTGTCATCAGCACAGAAAGGCCGCAGCCACGCCAGCAGGTCCTCAGAGGACACCAGCTCTTCTCTGCAAAATCAAGGGTTAGATTAAAAAGAAAAGAAAAAAGACTTAGTAGTTTCTAATTCCAGTAATCAAATGTGGTGACTGATCTAAACAACTGTTTGTTGGGTGACTTTATTTTTTTTTCCTACTGCGAGGAAAAATGTAGGTTTTAAATGGCTTAAAGCAAACCACGTTAGGTGTTTAAAAACTATGTAAAAATCACATGCATTTTACATAGTTTTTAAACAGTATCATATTCAAATGAGTTACAGAAAGCAGATAAAAATAATCAACATGTTCTTAGCTACTCCATTTCTTTCTTTTTTTTTTTTTTGCAGTACGCGGGCCTCTCACTGCTGTGGCCTCTCCCGTGGCGGAGCACAGGCTCCGGACGCGCAGGCTCAGAGGCCAT
>NC_041225.1:36190759-36199279 GCF_002837175.3 Physeter macrocephalus
CACGAACCCATGTCCCCTGCATCGGCAGGCGGACTCTCAACCACTGCGCCACCAGGGAAGCCCGAAGACTCTCTTTTTTATTGAATTGAATTGACAACTAGCTCAATGGGCAAAATTAAAGATTTTCAAATCAAACAGTTTTCATAACAACACTGCTTTAGAGTGATAACTGTTTCTATTGATAATAGTTCACATAGGAGGGTGCTAGAGTCTTGGATAACCAGGTAGGCATCTGGAAAAAATCTTTGATTGAAATATTATTATTTTAGTCTTGGCAAACAAAAGAACCCTTGTAATACAATTTTCATGAATGGCTTATCTCATCAACTAGTTAATAACTTTGAATTCAAAGAAAAAGAAAAAAGTATGGTTTATTTCTACTAATGATACTAATAGTGCCAGGCATCATTCAGTAATTTTATATAAACTATTACTAGTTGACAATAGCTATACAAAGTAAATAGATTTACTTTGTAAATATTTTATTGAAAAACTTTTCAGTTTTATTGAGGTATAATTGGCATATAACATTGTCTTAGTTTAAGGTGTACAACGTCATGATTTACGTATATACTGCAAAATAATTACCACAGTAAGTTCAGTTAACATCCATCACCTGATATAGTTACACACTTTTTTTTCTTGAGATGAGAACTTTTAAGATCTCTCTTAGTAACTTCCAACTATATAATATATTGTTAACTATAGTCATCATGCTGTACATGTAAATTCCATTTTATAGATGAGGAAACAGGCTTCATGGAAGTGATAGTGTATGCCCACAACAACTATACTAGTGCAGTATGACCCCAAAGTCCATGTTCTTTCTACTATTTTTCTGTGACAGAATTTAAATAAGGGGCTAGAGTATCAAATTTAATACTACTTTAAAAATAAAATATGAATGTGTGATTATTAAAGAACTGGGAGGTCTAAAAGGATTTGTCGAAGGGGACAGTTGTACAACTTTCTATCCAGTACTAGAATCTTTTCACTTATAATCCCAAATGGACCACCTTAGGAAAACAACTTATTTGATGACGATGTCGATGAATTACTACTATCGATGACTGTTAAGAGGTCACTCATACAGAAGCCTCACTTCCACAAGGCCCTAGAGATCCAGGCTAAAGCACTGAATTATACAGATTCTTTTATAACCAGATCCTTAGGCTTTCACCAATAAATCACCTACATCAAGTTCCAAATTCCATGAACTAACAAGACCACATAAAATTTTTTTTAAAACTTCTGAGAATAGGGGCTTCCCTGGTGGCGCAGTTAAGGACATTGGTCTTAACATCGTGTGGAATGGGAATGATGGAGGGTTTCTGAGCAGTGAAATATCATAGTCATATTAGTGCTTAGAGAGGTGTGCAGGCCGGGGCATGCTCAGGCCCTTTTGGTGAGGCCTACACTGGTCAAATTAAGTGTAATTCAAGAGAAAAGAAGATTAAAGTACATTTTGGGCTTTGAGTCCAAGCCAATTTCACATAATAAGAAGCTGATATTTTTGACCCTGTCACCCAAGTGCCAAGAGGGGAGCAGGTAGGATGAGCTAGAATGGGAAGAAGCTGGAGTCATGAAGACCAGAAGGAAGTTACAAAAATAATGCAAGACCTGCATACAGTGGACAAGAATGAAAACTGTTAATAACTACGAAAGCTTACTATGTGCCATGAATTACATCACTTCATCATCACTATCTTTTTCATGTATTCTGTTATCATCTCCAGTTTGTAGATAAGGAAGCAACCAAAGAGACGTTTAATAACTTGTCCACAGTCATACAGTAAGTCGTGGAGCCAATATTTGAACTTGGACTATGTTACTGCCTTGTCAATCACTATGCAATGCTACTGAAGCAAATGGGGGCAAATTCCAGAACACTGTGGCAGTAGATTAAAATTATTCAGGTACTGATGTGATACAGAGAGGTTATTATCATAGCGTTTTCCAAGTCATTAGATTTAGATTCCTTTTACCTAACAACTTGCTGTGCAGTTGATAACATTGGACATTTTGGAAAAAACTGCTCTAAGTTTTGGTTGATAGTTCAAATACATAATAAAATTACAAAAACTCATTCCTAAAACAGAAACATTGTGTTCTAGAAGCACTATGTTATAGATGAGCTTGGCTTATACTGTGAACATTTGTGCTCAATAAGACTGCACAGAAATGAAAGGCAGCTCTGTAGGAAAAGCTGTCCAGGAAATCGACTAGACAGTATCTCCTAAAGTTTTTAGCTGCAAAATAGTTTACATTTTAATTTTAATTTGAGTTTTTAAAATTTGTAGTCTTTCTTATCATTCGGCAAATACACACACACACATATACAGAGGCAGAGAAAGAAAAACAGAATGTTAGAATTGTGATAGAATGTTAACAATTGGTGAATCAAGGGGAAGAGAATATAGTCATTATTTTTCAATCTTTGCAACTTTTCTGTGGGTTTGAAATTTTTCAAGATAAGCAGGTGGGTAAAAAATAACCAATTGCGACTTTCTTTTTTAAATAAATAAATTTATTTATTTATTTATTTTTGGCTGCGTTGGGTCTTCGTTGCTGCGTGTGGGCTTTCTCTACTTGTGGCGAGCGGGGGCTACTCTTAGCTGTGGTGCACAGGTTTCTCATTGCGGTGGCTTCTGTTGTTGCAGAGCACGGGCTCTAGGCTCACGGGCTTCAGTAGCTGTGGCACACAGGCTCACTAATTGGCACACGGGCTTAGTTGCTCCGCGGCATGTGGGATCTTCCCAGACCAGGGCTCGAGCCTGTGTCTCCTGAATTGGCAGGCGGATTCTTAACCACTGTGCCACCAGGGAAGCCCCCAATTACGACTTTTACAATGTAAAAAAAAAAAACCAGAATGGGAAGGAAAATGATTCTATTTTTATAGCATTTTATGGAGGCAAGGAGAGGGTTTAATGAGCTTAGGAATAAAAAGAGAATATGATTTCAAAACGTTTTTACCTTATTATAAAAGAGATATACAAATGATTTTTAAAAGATATAAAATAGGTAATAGAGAAAAATATCTCAGTTTCATTGCAAATACACAGACATTTGCTTCTACCTCTTTCCCTATAATGAGGATTTCTGTGGTGGGGGAGGTTATTGTACTACACAGGGTAATTCAATACACTATTTTTTTAAAAAAATTAACTGGTAAAGGAAACACACACACATTCACACAATCAGTTTTGGACCAAAAGATAAGGAGTCTTCTGAAATATACGAGTGGTTCTATTAACAGAAAAGAACAACAGCAGCAACAATGACAACAAAACTAGGTTCACTGAATGATTAATTTGAGAATACGATGTTCTACTAGGTAAGTAAGGTAGTATAAGAGGATATTCACAAAACTACAAAGGAACGGAAAAGAAATGCCAACTAAACAAAGGCAATTATTGAATCAAAGAAAAAAGACAGATCCTGAGAATATTAATAAGCTGATCCTTCGTATAAGAGTTTGCAGATTCTGCATGGCATAAACGTATGAAGATAACCCAACCGTGAACTTAAATGATTATGGTCTATTAAAAAAGACAGTAAATATGAAAAGCACTTTATATATCATGATGCACTACACAAAATAAAATTACTGTTCTCATTTGAGAATGGGAGAAGGAAAGACTGCATTCAAACAAGACAAACATAGACCTTTGTGATTTCTTGTAAATATAAATGTCATAGAATTGGAATGCCTGAAGGGAACAGAAGGTCACTTTGTCCAATCTTCTAGATTGAAGTTATAAACCAGCGGCCAGCGTTTTGTATTGGCTTACGCAGTATATACCAATGTTTCAAAATTTAACACAATGAAGATTTACCAGCTCTTCTTTTTTCTCCCACTTTATTGAGATATAATTGACATACAGCACTGTATAAGTTTAAGGTGTAGAGCATAATGATTTGACTTACATATATTGTGAAGATTACCATAGTAAGTTTAGTGAACATCCATCATCTCATATAGATACAAAAAGGAAAAAGAAAAAAATGGTTTTATTCTTGTGATGAGATCTCTTAGGATCCACTCTTAACAACGTAGCTCTCCTTTAAATGCTGGAAGATAAGGACTCACTGGCAGCTGCTTCCCTTAGATAAGGCCTCCTGAGCTCTCAAGTACCCCTCAGCCTCCACACTTCCTACCTTCCTACCTTCAGGGCTTCCTACTTAAGCCCCGTCCACCTTGCTCATTTCCATTACCTGCCTGGCCTCAGTGGGAAATGAGTTTGCAAACTCATCTGTAACATGCTAGGCTAGATAGAGAGAGAAGGACAGGCAGGTGGGTGGGCCCAGGGTGGAAAGCATGTAAATGTGAGTGAGCGAACAGTGAGAGACATAAGTGCTCATAGTCTAGGTAGGTCCCTGAACTCAGTTAAGGAACCGATCCACACACGGCGCACATTTTCCTCACTACACATGGAACTGGGTGGAGCAGACATTTCCCAGGACAATGTCTTCTATTCATCAGCTCCCGTGAAACAACTGGGGCACCTGACAAAGAGTAAAAGGGAACTGAAAACGAATGCATAACGTGTTAATGGCATTGCAGTAGTATAAAAACGGTGATTTTTTTCAAATAATTATCATGATCAAGTTATATTAAAAGACAAATTCCTACAAAGGCAATAATTTTGGTGTGTGCAGAAATCCAATCTCAAATCTTAACTTTTGGTAAATAAATACTAACAACGTCTTTGTGGCTGCTCTCAAATGTATGCCAATCAGAAGATCTTCTTGAGGTTCATTCATCAATAGAAACATGGACACATCTCACTGTAATGCGGCAGAAACGGCAGCTGTGAAGTCATAAATACGGCCTTAGGTGGCCCCAAGGAACACTGCAGTGGTAGAGTGGATCCACCCTCCTGGTCAGTGACCATGGTTTTCAGCAGGGTTCATATCACAGAACAGAGGGCTCGTGCACTAGGGGTACTTGGAGATCATCTGATGATTCACTTTGCCTCACGGAGCGGGAAGAGTTAGAAGAAACTGGATTCAAGTGGCTCTAGTGGGCTTTCTTTTTCTTTTTTTTGGGGGGGGGGCGGGGTCTTTTGTGTGTTTTAAAAATAATGTGAAGTCCCTAGGTAACTCCAAAGAGCTCAGTGAAGCCTGAATGATCTGACACTGTTCAATATACACGAAGCTTTAAGACAGCTGAAGCTGCTACTGTGATTAAGCAGCAATTTAAACAAACAAAGACTCCTAAAATACTCAATAGTTTTGAAGGAAATCTTTCTCCCTCTTTGAATGGTGCACAGAGGAATTCCTCATTAATTATCTGTTTTCTGAGTGGATTTATTTCTATACATCCTTTTGAGAATCACTAATATACTGGTTCACACTTGTGGGTCATTTCTGTTAGGAAATTTTTAAAAGGTATATGAAGGCAGGGAGTAGAAAAGGAAATAAGGCCAAGGCAGAGAGAAGGAGGTGGAAGAGGCAAGAAAATGGAGGAAAGTAATGCCTTAAGACCTTGCAAAGTTCAGTCCACGGACTAAGGGGCACTTGGGAGCTGGTTGGAAACGCAGAATCTCAGGTGCTACCTACACCTATCCAAGTAAAATCTGTATTTTAATAAGATCCCTGGGCAGTTCCTAAGCAGAATGACGTTTGAGAAGCACTGCCTTCACAGTCCATTGCAGGCTCTTCAATGTCAGAAAAAGATGAGATACGGTAAGAGAAATTCACAACATGTCTTTATCTGGGCGACCCCAGACAACCTACAAAACCTGTCTGACCTTCATTTCCTCATCTGTAAAATGGAGATGACAATATTAGTAATATGATAGGGTGGTTCTGAGGACTGAGTGAGGTGTTAAATAAGTAATGGATGTTCAGTAGATTTTTGCTTTTAAACCGCATCAAGGTATTTTCTTAGTTCCTGGTTTAACGGGTATATTATTTTAGAACATTATAATTTTAGCTTTTGAATTTCTTGAAACTTTTTTTTCCCTAGGCAAACTAATAAACTAATCCTTAACACAAACTAGAAATTTAAAATATACTCTCAAAATATGAAGTTGCAGATATACATAAATACAGGCACACCTCACCTTATTACACTTCACTTTATTGCACTTTAGACACTGTCTTTTTATTAACAAATTGGTGGCCACCCTGCATTGAGCAAGTCTACTGATGCCATTTTTCCAAAAGCATTTGCTCAATTCATGTCTCTGTATCACATTTTGGTAATTCTCACAATATTTGAAACTTTTTCATTATTATTATATCTGTTACGGTGATCTGTGATCAGTGATCTTTGATGTTCCCATTGTAATTGTTTTGGCATTTTTTAGCAATAAAGTATGTTTTAATTAAGGTATGCAGAATTTTTTTTAGACATTATGCTTTTGTACAATTAATAGACAACAGTACAGTATAAACATAACTTTTATATACACTGAAAAACCAAAAAAATTTGTGTGACTTGATTTATTGTGATATTCACTTTATTGTGGTGGTCTGGAACCAAACTCTCAATATCCCTGAGGTACATCTGTAATGGGAGAAAACATAACACGCTCATAAAATAAACTTAATAGGCACAAGCCTCTGAATAATTATCGTACTCTCCTCTTTAATTGTAGATGTTATAAAAGGTTTTTGTCAGAAACAGACTCACAGACATAGAGGACAGACTAGTGGTTCCCACGTGGGAGTGGGGTAGGGGAGGGATGGACTGGGAGTTTGGGATTAGCAGACGCAAACTAGTATATATAGGATGGATAAACAACAAGGTCCTACTGTAGAGCACAGGGAACTATATTCAATATCCTGTAATAAACCATAATGGAAAAGAATATGAAAAAGAATATATATATATATATATATATATAACTGAATCACTTTGCTGTACACCAGAAACACAACATTGTAAATTCATTATACTTCAATAAGATACATTTCTTTTTAAAAAAAAAAAAGGTTTTTGACAGAACAGAGCCTGCGTTTCGGCACAGCTGGCACTCCTGGCTCGGGGTCTCTCCCCTCCACTGCCACGGAGCTGCCCTGGAGCCCCAGGGGGAGGGTGGCCTCACTGGGGCTGCCAGCTCTGGAGGGGCCCCACCGGCCAAAGCTGCGACCGTCCTCGGGACCGCGGGCCAGCTCCCTGAAACCTGGACCTCGAAGGCCACCTTCATTCACGCTAAGAAAGGATTTTTCCGTTTGGAAGTCAACATGTCGGGGTAGAGGCGCCGCCCCGAGGGCACTCTCAGGAGGCCTACCGGCTCCCGGGCCCACCAGGAGAGAGCAGCTTCAGCAGCGCCGGAGGAGGGCGGGGAGAGAAGCATGTGAATGAGCTCCGGAGTCTGAGGGCAGCAGTTTTCTGAAGAAGCAGGATGCTGATCTAGACGTGGAAAAAGACCAGTCCAGCAGCTGTATTAGAACACATGTGGTATATATGAAGTTTGTGATCCGTGGGGGAAATTTTGCCAGGTGGCTGACAAGGTCTTGGTGCTCCGGCCGGGTGTCAGGCCTCAGCCTCTGAGGAGGGAGAGCCAAATTCAGGACACTGGACCACCAGAGACCACCCGGCCCCACGTAATATCAATCGGCTAGAGTTCTCCCAGAGATCTCTGTCTCAACGCTAAGACCCGGCTCCACCCAACAGCCAGCAAACTCCAGGGCTGGACACCCCATCCCAAACAACTAGCAAGACAGGAACACAACCCCACCCATTAGCAGAGAGGCTGCCTAAAATCATACGAAGTTCACCCCGTAACACACCACCAGACGCAGCCCTGCCCACCAGAAAGGCAAGATCCAGCCCCACCCACCAGAACACAGGCACCAGTCCCCTCCACCAGGAAGCCTACAAAAGCCACTGAACCAACCTCACCGACTGTGGGCAGACACCAAAAACAACGGAAACTACGAACCTGCAGCCTTCGGAAAGGAGACCCCAAACACAGTAAGTTAAACAAAATGAGAAGACAGAGAAATATGCAGCAGATGAAGGAGCAAGGCAAAAACCCACCGGACCAAACAAATGAAGAGGAAATAGGCAGCCTACCTGAAAAAGAATACAGAGTAATGATAGTAAAGATGAACCAAAAATCTTAGAAATAGAATGTAGAAAATAAAAGAAACGTTTAACAAGGACCGAGAAGAACTAAAGAGCAAACAAACAATGAGAACAACATAATAAATGAAATTTAAAATCTCTAGAAGGAATCAATAGCAGAATAACTGAGGCACAAGAACGGATAAGTGACCTGGAAGATAAAATAGAAGAAATAACTACTGCAGAGCAGAATAAAGAAAAGAGAATGAAAAGAATTGAGGACAGTCTCAGAGACCTCTGGGACAACATTAAACGTACCAACATTCGAATTATAGGGGTCCCAGAAGAAGAAGAGAAAAAGAAAGGTTCTGAGAAAATATTTGAAGAGATTATAATTGAAAACTTCCTTAACATGGGAAAGGAAATAGTCAAGCCCAGGAAGAGCAGAGAAGTCCCACACAGGATAAATCCAAGGAGAAACACACCAAGACACATATTAA
>NC_041225.1:36199400-36199650 GCF_002837175.3 Physeter macrocephalus
CCACAGAGAAATCAAAAGCTTTACAGACAAGCAAAAGCTAAGAGACTTCAACACCACCAAACCAGGTCTACAACAAATGCTAAAGGAACTTCTCTAGGCAGGAAACACAAGAGAAGACAAAGACCTATGAAAACAAGAGGGAGGAGATAAGGGGATATATGTATATGTATAGCTGATTCACTTTGTTATAAAGCAGAAACTAACACACCATTGTAAAGCAATTATACTCCAATAAATATGTTAAAAAAAA
>NC_041225.1:36200364-36229235 GCF_002837175.3 Physeter macrocephalus
AAAAACTAAAAAATACAAACACATGGAGGCTAAACAATACACTACTGAATAACCAAGAGATCACTGAACACATCAAAGAGGAAATCAAAACATACTTAGAAACAAACAACACTGAAAACACAACGACCCAAAACCTATGGGATGCAGCAAAAGCAGTGCTAAGAGGGAAGTTTACAGCAATACAATCCTACCTCAAGAGACAAGAAGCATCTCAAATAAACAACCTAACCTTACACCTAAAGCAATGAGAGAAAGAAGAACAAAAAACACAAAGTTAGCAGAAGGAAAGAAATCATAAAGATCAGATCAAAATAAAAGAAAAAGAAATGAAGGAAACAATAGCAAAGATCAATAAAACTAAAAGCTGCTTCTTTGAGAAGATACACAAAATTGATAACCCATTAGCCAGACTCATCAAGAAAAAGAGGGAGAAGAAGAAAATCAACAGAATTAGAAATGAAAAAGGAGAAGTAACAACTGACACTGCAGAAATACAAAGGATGATGAGAGATTACTACAAGCAACAATATGCCAATAAAATGGACAACCAGGAAGAAATGGACAAATTCTTAGAAAAGCACAACTTTCTGACACTGAACCAGGAAGAAATAGAAAATATAGACAGACCAATCACAAACATTGAAATTGAGGCTGTGATTAAAAATCTTCCAACAAAAAAAAAGCCCAGAACAAAAAGCCTTCACAGGTGAATTCTAAAAAACATTTACAAAATAGCTAACAGAATCCAACACAGCACATTAAAAGGATCATGCACCATGATCAAGTGGGGTTTATCCCAGGAATGCCAGGATTCTTCAATACACACAAATCAATCAACGTGATAAGCCATATTAACAAATTGAAGGAGAAAAACCATATGATCAACTTAATAGATGCAGAAAAAGCTTTCAACAAAATTCAACACCGATTTACGATAAAAACTCTTTAGAAAGTAGGCATAGAGGGAACCTACCTCAACATAATAAAGGCCATGTATGACAAACCCACAGCCAACATCATTTTCAATGGTAAAAAACTGAAACCATTTCCTCTAAGATCAGGAAAAAGACAAGGTTACCCACTCTCACCACTATTATTCAACATAGTTTTGGAAGTTTAGCCACAGCAATCAGAGAAGAAAAAGAAATAAAAGGAACCCAAATCAAAAAAGAAGAAGTAAAACTGTCACTGTTTGCAGATGACATGATACTATACATAGAGAATCCTAAAGATGCTACCAGAAAACTACTAGAGCTAATCAATGAATTTGGTAAAGTAGCAGGATACAAAATTAATGCACAGAAATCTCTTGCATTCCTATACACTAATGATGAAAAATCTGAAAGTGAAATTAAGGAAACACTCCCATTTACCATTGCAACAAAAAGAATAACATATCTAGTAATAAACCTACCTAAGGAGACAAAAGACCTGTATGCAGAAAACTATAAGACATTGATGAAAGAAATTAAAGATGATACAAATCGATGGAGAGATATACCATGCTCTTGGATTGGAAGAATCAACACTGTGAAAATGACTCTACTACCCAAAGCAATCTACAGATTCAATGCAATCCCTATCAAAGTACCAATGGCTTTTTTCACAGAACTAGAACAAAAAAACTTCACAATTTGTATGGAAACACAAAAGTCCCCAAATAGCCAAAGCAATCTTGAGAAAGAAAAACGGAGCTGGAGGAATCAGGCTCCCGGACTTCAGACTATACTACAAAGCTACAGTAATCAAGACAGTAAGCCCAGAGATAAACCCACACACCTATGCTCACCGTATCTTTGATAAAGGAGGCAAGAATATACAATGGAGAAAAGACAGCCTCTTCAATAAGTGGTGCTGGGAAAACTGGACAGCTACATGTAAAAGAATGAAATTAGAACATTCCCTAACACCATACACAAAAATAAACTCAAAATGGATTAAAGACCTAAATATAAGGCCAGACACTGTAAAACTCTTAGAGGAAAAATAGGCAGAACAGTCTATGACATAAACCACAGCAAGATCTTTTTTGACTCACCTCCTAGAGAAATGGAAATAAAAACAAAAACAAATGGGACCCAATGAAACTTAAAAGCTTTTGCACAGCAAAGGAAACCATCAACAAGATGAAAAGACAACTCTCAGATTGGGAGAAAATATCTGCAAATGAAGCAACTGACAAAGGATTAATCTCCAAAATATACAAGCAGCTCATGCAGCTCAATATCAAAAAAACAAACAACCCAATCCAGAAATGGGCAGAAGACCTAAATAGACATTTCTCTAAAGAGGACATACACATGGCCAAGAGGCACATGAAAAGCTGCTCATCATCACTCAATATTAGAGAAACGCAAATCAAAAGTACAATGAGGTATCACCTCATACCGGTTAGAATGGGCATCAACAGAAAATCTACGAACAACAAATGCTGGAGAGGGTGTGGAGAAAGGGAACCCTCCTGCACTGTTGGTGGGAATGTAAATTGATACAGCCACTATGGAGAACACTATGGAGGTTCCTTGAAAAACTAAAAATAGAAATACCATATGACCCAGCAATCCCACTACTGGGCATATACCCTGAAAAAACCATAATTCAAGAAGAGTCATGTACCAAAATGTTCATTGCAGCAGTATTTACAATAACCAGGACACGGAAGCAACCTAAGTGTCCATCGACAGATGAATGGATAAAGAAGATGTGGCAAATATATACAAATGGAATATTAGCCATAAAAAGAAACGAAATTGAGTTATTTGTAGTGAGGTGGAGGGACCTAGAGTCTGTCATACAGAGTGAAGTCAGAAAAAGAAAAACTGTATGCTAATGCATATATATGGAATCTAAAAAAAAAAAAAAAAAGGTTCTGATGAACCTAGGAGCAGGACAGGAATAAAGTTGCAGATGTAGAGAATGGACTTGAGGACATGGGGAGGGGGAAGGGTAAGCTGGGACGAAGTGAGAGAGTAGCACTGACATATACACACTACCAAATGAAGAATAGCTAGCTAGTGGGAAGCAGCCGCATAGCACAGGGAGATCAGCTGGGTGCTTTGTGACCACCTACAGGGGTGGGATAGGGAAGGTGGGAGGGAGGGAGATGCAAGAGGGCGGGGATATGGGGATATATGTTTATGTACAGCTGATTCACTTTGTTATACAGCAGAAAGTAACACAACGTTGTAAAGCAATTATACTCCATAAAGATATTTTTTTTAAAAAAAGGTTTTGACACCATTTCAAATCCCTACAAGACTTAACCCTGATATCTAGAAGCAAGAATGTGGCTAAACTTAAAAGGAAGTCTGCCAGGACAGGTGGCTGCTGGCTCCACTGGTACCTGCCCGGGCGCTGTGGTTTTACGTCATTTACCCTTAGCACAGGTAGAAGAAGAGGGAAAGGAGGCTTCACGGGAGAGGCGGCAGCTGCAGTTAAAAGTTAGATGAGGGCTTCTCTGGTGGCGCAGTGGTTGAGAGTCCGGCTGCCGATGCAGGGGACGCGTGTTCGTGCCCCGGTCCGGGAAGATCCCACATGCCGCGGAGCAGCTGGGCCCGTGAGCCGTGGCCGCTGAGCCTGCGTGTCCGGAGCCTGTGCTCCGCAACGGGAGAGGCCACAACAGTGAGAGGCCCGTGTACCGCAAAAAAAAAAAAAAAGGTAGATGATATCTGTACCAATATAAAAAGTCAAAGGAGGACACGCTGATGAAGGCATAAACTGTCTAAAAATTAAACACAAAACTGAACTCTTGGTGGTACCCATTAATACACACACCATAATTCTGACTTTTCAATCTCTCTGCCAGGAATATTATGGGATGGTGTATGCCTCACCTAAGAGCACGTGGATGTGTGTGTAAGTGTGTGCGTGCGCACGCGCATGTGTGTTTGTGACAGCTGACAATGTGTATGAAGAGAGATGATTTGCCATTCAAACAGATGCCATAGTGGGCAATGGGTGTTCACATTACAGGGCTGGGACTGCGGGAGGGTTAGGGGCATACAAGCCTGGCGTGGCTCCTAGAGGGTTAGTCAGTCATGTCAGACCAAGTAATGAGTGAGTGACCCAAGAGCGTTACTCTATCTTTATTTATTTGATTTTTTTAATTGAAGTATAGTTGATTTACAATGTTGTGTTAGTTTCAGGTGTACAGCAAAGTGATTCAGTTATACATACATTCATATGTTCTTTTTCAGATTCTTTCCCATTATGATTTATCATAGGATATTGAATATAGTTCCCTGTGCTATAAAGCAGGACCTTGTCGTTTACCTATTTTACATATAATAGTTTGTATCTGCCAATCCTGGAGCATTACTTTAAAAGAGTTTAAATCCCCATGTCACTCTGAAGACCCCGCTGCCCGGGAACTACCTAGAAAAGACAGAGCGACTCCCCCCGTGACTCTGGTGGACACGCTCTCAGGGAGGAGAACTGAAGCCAAGGGTGTCGGGTTTAACTGTCCACATTCACAGACACTTGCCAGGAATAAAAGTTATGACTTTGTCTGCCTTCCTCTTTTTCAAGCAAAAAAAAAAAAAATGTTCACTTAAGATTTTTGCTGTTGTTAAGGAGCCTTTGTTATTCTGTGTCTCTGGGATGAAAAGTAAGATCTTGTTCTGATTCTCCATTCCCCGATGTCTTCCTCTTTGGAAATCGAAGCTTAAAAAAGTCTGTATTCAAGTGACCCAAGTTGGATTCTTCTGTATATCCGGCTGGAAATTCACTAAGAGAAACACTGCCTTCTAATTTTTTGAGATGTTCCCAGTGGGACGAGACTGAGAGACCCCCCTGGAAGGGGCTTAAAGCAGTGCCTGTGAAGATCCCTCTCATCACGTGAGGCCCGGATCCAGGTCCGGGTACCTGACAGCCACTGTGCGACAGCTCACAGGGGAGCGGTGAGCTGAGAACTGACTGATGGGCTGTGACTGCAACAGCAGCCGCTCAACGGACCCTCTGGAGAGTGGCTGAGGGTTTCCCACGCAGCATCTCTGCCCACCCTGCTATCTGCCGCACCTGCCCTGTTGAAGCGGTGTCCCCAGCCTGGACTACACCTCCTCCTTCTCGCAGACTCAGATGTCGCAGACGAGCTCCAGTGCCGCCCCGTGTGGATCCTGCTCTAACTTCCCCGGGCAGAACAAGCCACTCCCTCCACCTTGCTTTCTGCACAGCGCTGACCACTCTATTGCATGGTAACTGGGAGCCCAGGCAAGCTGGTCTCCCCTGTAAGACTCGGAGCTCCTCCTACCCAGAACTAACTGTTCGTGACCGAGCACGGAACATGACACACATCAAACGTGCAGAACAGTGACATTTCTTTTTAGAATAAGAAGCCCACGTTAGCCGCAGCTGTGGCTTCCTTACCATTTAAAGACCCACAAGCAAGGGAGTTTAGAAAAAAACGTGCAAAGTAAAAGGCACAGTAGGTCGAGGGCCCTGCTGGCCATGTTTGCCAGACCCAGCCATATGGCTTATCCTATGTTCTTTCACTCAAACCGTGGGCCCAAAGCGATGCGTGGAGACATTCTATAAAGGCATCTGAGCCCTAAATTATGACGCAGGGACAGGCCGGACTCCTGGCTCTATTTCCTAGGCCTCTGACTCTGGGCAAGTCAACCCCTCTCTCCCAGACTTTCTCTCCTCATCTGACAATGGCAGCCACATATGCAGGCGTCAAAAATCATAATCACTCAATCTATCAATCGATCAATGGAAAGAGTTCCAATAGCAAGTAACTAAAACAGAAGAGAGAAGTGTTCATACATTTTGATCGAAATCGTGTAAAAATGTATCTGTACCTGAACAATAACTGGAAGGCAATATGCAAATAAACACAATATTACTGAATGAGCTCTGAGGGGGTTTCTCAAATACGCTTCATTATTATTGTATCAAAGAAAATTGGGGTGAGGCCTTACAGGGTTGCCATGGATATCAGACATAGGAAAGATCTTCGTCAACTCTGGGAAATATATAACTGTCATTTTGCTGTTGCTGTTATTCCTACTACTACTACTACCAGTGCACCTGAATGAAAGATTCTTTCTTAAAATGGTTTGGAGACACACACATTCCGACACTTATAAAGCCTCTACACTCTCAGTCCTCAGACAAGACATTTAACATATATAAAGTTTTTAAAAAATAACATATACACTCTAGGAGTTTCCATACTTAATCAGTACAGTTAACCTCCTGGAGATGTAAACCCCTGCTCTCCTAAGAAGCAGAGCAGTTTCCTCTCCCTGGCCGCCCTCAGAAGGAGCTGGGAAGAGACCACACTCTCTGAGGCCAGCAAGGCCCAGGAGAGAAGGAGAGGGTCCTGTTGGAGCTGATGGGCTAAGAGTACAGCTGGGAAAATGCATCTCCAGAAAGTCCTCAGCTCTTCCTTCAGAACCGCCTAGAAAAGATGCTTAGTCACGGAAGCTTCATAAACATGGATATTAAAAGTAATGCTAGGACTCCGAGGAACGCCATTCAGCGAGACCCACAAACTGCTCCGGCCTTACCCTTCGTCGACACTGGCGTGGACGGCTGCAACAACCCCTTCCAGGACGCGGAGAGGGTCCGCCGGCCCCCCGAGGTCAACACTGCCTCCACTGCGAAGGGAGAGACACAGGGAGGAACGGAATCAGAATAGGATGGCTCAAGCCTCAGAAACAAGTGGGGCATTTACACTCGGATGAATCCAGCTGCATCTCGGCACAGCATATACCGCCAACTCATAGCCGTGGTATATGCAACCCACAAGGGTACCAAGTCCTATACTGTGCGCTAAGGATGTGGAGATGAAACCTCTGCCCTGAAGGAGCTCACAGTCTAATACAGGCTTGTTTTCCTACCAAGAGAGTAGAGGAAAAGGGAACAAAAAAGGAAAAAGAGAGAGTAAGAAAATCTACTTGCATTCTGTCAACCAATAATTCAAAGATATACTCAATGGGCATTAAAAATATGAGCTATTTTAAGCATTAAGTATATAATAATCTAAATTCTCTAGTTGGCCTTTTTTTCAAAACACTAATATTTACATGGTACTTACGAGGTAGCAGGCACTGCTAAGTGCTTCACATACATCCTGACATTTAATAATCCCAACAGCCCATGATACAGGCCCTATTATGCCCATTCTACAAACGCGTATGTCTGGAACTCTACTGAATTCTGAAAACGTAACAGAGGAAAGAGAAGTTTTTGATGAGTTTTTGAATAGTTTAAGTTATATGATTTAAACCAACTGCTGGGTTCAGTATGTTCATCCCTTTGTCATTTTATGCCTACTAAATTTCACTTTCTAAAAGGTAAATCTTATGGACATAGTCAATAGCAATTTGTTTTCCTTTGAAAAAGAGGTAGGTGAACTGAAGTTTCCCTTCCTCCCACTACTGAAAGATTTAATTCATTTTTATTGAATGTCTTCTGTGCACTAAGTCTAACATTTATTAGATCAGAACAAAATCTTCAGTAGTAGAACTGGGCACAGGGAAAAAGAAAGGAGTATAATTTACATCAGAATTTTATAAATGTAAAAATGTATCATATTTTAATTATGTGAAAATGTACAATTTTTGAAAAATAAACTAAATTGTATTCAAAGCAGTAATTTTTCAAGTTTTTGTTTTTGTGAGCTTCATCTAAGCCTTGATTTAGGAAATAATAAAAGATAACTGAATCAAAAAGGTACAAAACATGGCAAACAATTATCTGTCATCATTTGAAAGAGGAAAGTGGCTCTTATAATCACAACCACCATCAAATCATAATAAGCTCGTAATAGAATAAAGCTTTATTCATTTCATATTTGCGATTTCTAAAAAGTGTTACACTATTTTATTTCTCTCCCTGTATATAAAACTACCAGATACCTCAGAGCATTAAGGTGAAAACCGGATGAAGCTGGGTAATTAAACTGATGAAGGCTCATTTGATTTCAGTTCAGCTGCTGAAAATTGACACGCATTTAATCAAAAAGTTCCTCAAAAGCAACACAGAATTACAAAAAATGCTTAAAAGAAGAGTAATTGAAACACAACTAAATCTTTTAGGCTAATTGCATTATTCACAGAAATCACTTGATGCCTCTTTATTTTCTTAGCTCAACTTTCCCTCTTTCCTAATCCCCTTGGATGTATTCCTACAAAGATACCAGCCTATCGACAGAAAGCTAGAATTTCTCAATTGTCAGTTTTATGCCATTAATTGCAGGTAAATAATGTCCTAAGATACTTAACACATGTCCAACTTCTTCACTATATGATTAACCTTGCCTTGTGTACTTCAAAAGAGACTTCTGGGAACTGGTTTCCCACTGCTACAAAGAAGGGGAATTAGAAGAGACAAGCTCTGAAAATCCACGCTGAAGTCACATGACAGTCTGACACTTAGCGACCTGCTTCACATGCCATTTTGGCCTTTCCCTTATTTCAAGAATTATCTGGATGCGAGAGAGGGTCTACCCAGAAGTTAGCTAGCTTCTTGACATGTTACACACAGGACCAATGACAGAACATTGCCATGGTTCTCCATTCACAAGATATTTTAAGACATGAGACTGAGAAGTCTAATCATAATCTCTCACTTTTTATGAAGTACATCATACTTTATAAAATGCTCCTACATACATGATGATATTTTACCTTTCTAACAACCGTAAAACAAGCACATTACTGGCAAAATATCAGCTCAGGTTTTCCTCAATGACTATTTTATAGCTTACCTCAATGCAGAGATGATTTTCGTTATTGCACTGTGTACTATATCCTTAGGTGAGATGTCGAGAGGGCCAACGGCCACCTCTAGCAGCTGTTGAATCATTCTTAGAGGCTGACCGTCTAAACACATGGCCACGGCTTGATCCTGAACCTTCCCTTTTTCTGACCGAGACAGATCATAGAGGTAACTATATTTCTGCAGCGTTTCCTGCAAACATATGGAATTCAACATGTAAATATCAACAAGGAATTATATGTCTACGTGGACCGAGTGAAAAATACTCAGAAGCTCTCAAACCAAATACACTATGACCACAAACACCAATGGAGGAACACGTAGGGGTTGTTAAGAGCTTGGTCTCCAGGGCCACCCAGGCTTGAGTGCAATC
The DNA here is from genome assembly GCF_002837175.3 of Physeter macrocephalus. Taxonomy (NCBI): domain Eukaryota; kingdom Metazoa; phylum Chordata; class Mammalia; order Artiodactyla; family Physeteridae; genus Physeter; species Physeter macrocephalus. Next base: position 36,209,462 of record NC_041225.1, read on the forward strand.
CTCGCTTTAATTAGTAAGCCATTGTGATCTCAAATTTCCAGTATCTATAAAACGAGGATGAGGACAATCACCTCTTATGAATAGAGGATGTCATAAAGGTTCAATAATATAAAAATCAGTCCTTTAGCACAATGTCAGGCACAAAGTAATGCTCATTAAGGGCAAATTTCTCTATTATTATTATTATTGTGCTACAACCACATAACAGTTGTAATCTATTAAGCATCAACTATGTAAACCCAGGTATTATACATATGTCATCTAATTTAATGTTTATCATTATCCCACAAGAAGTTTTTTAATTAGCTCCACTTCACCAAAGGGAAATAGAAGACCAAAGATGTTAAGTAACGTGTCCAAAGTCACACAGCCAGCCATTAATGGATTTTAGGATTAGAATCCGAGGTTCTACTTTCCCCACTGCACTCTCCCACTCCACACTGCCTGCCCCTCTTTGATAATACTGTGCAAACTAACATGACAACAAATAATTTAAGAAATAGGACACCAGCTACCATTGTTCAGCATACCAAATGTGGCCACTTGATGTTAATAACACTTTCCAACTTTCACAAGTAATTCTCAGTATAACTGCTTTGTCTTTCAAAACAACCATGTGGAAATCTAAACATTAACTGGACATTTGGTGATCTTGAAGAATTACTATTACCTTTTTCACTGGTAATGCTGTAGTGGTTAAGTTTAAACATATCTTTTAGAAATAGATACGGAAGGATTTGTGGATAAAATGAAAAGCTGACTGGGTTTTCCTTTAAAATGATCCACAGGAGCCTAGTAAGGGTAGGAAGGGGTAGGTGTGAAATAAGATTGGTCACATTTCGATAACTGCGGAAGCTGGGAGTTGGGCACATGAGATTTCATTTTACTATTCTCCCCATTGTTTTTTAAACTTTCTATTAAAAAAAAAAAGTCTGTGAGTTAGGCAGGGCAATTACTAGTATCCCTACTGAGACAAGAGGAAACTGAGGCCCCAATGGCCTGTAATTGAAATTGCACTAACCTTCTTGAGTATATAAGATGTTCTTTCATGCAGTATATATAAAGAGGTTAAAATCAAGGCCTGAACTTAAAAGGGACAAATATATGAGGTTGAAGTTACTTCCAGCGTTTGCTCTGAAAGGCGCCTTAACAAAATCATATAATGTTCAATTTAGGAAACAGAAGAGGCTCCTATTACGAACCATCCACGGTCTAACATTTGCAAGTAGCTATTTCGTACCTTTAAATCTAGCTGAAGCAAATGGCTGATTTTGTTAATAACCCCCTTGGCCCCATATACACTACTCTAGCCACTGAAAGACAATACTTATTCCAAGGAGAGTAATGACAATTCTGTGGATATGAATATAGAATACTTGATTAGAAAAATGAATACGTATTTTAAAAGTTTTATACTAGTAAGTATAAATCACTTTTACCTGAAGATCCAAATTTTACCCTAGTTCTTATAATTATTGATTATAGAACTCTAAATATCAACAGGATAAAATCAAGATTGGTAAAGCCAATCTGCTCCCCGCAAAGGCTTCTATATTGCTCATATCATTATTTAATATTATTCATTAGATAGCGTAACAGGCGCTGTAAAGTACAGAATGAAATGAAAGTGCTATCAGACTTCTGAATTCTTCCCATTATCTTCTGCATGAGGGGCTTACATTTCTGTGTCTCATACATATTTTGAAGTCTTCCATTTGCTCATTATCTGGACTCCTCTCCACTGACTAATCTTTCTGGTCAGGAATGTTTTTTACAAGCCAAGAATACGATTCAATAAACTTGTAAAGGTTTAAGAAAAATAAAAGAAGAGGTTAGTGGCCACTTACAGGTTCATTCATCACAGCATTAAAGGGCAAATGGAATTTTTTTAAAAATACCTAAACACTGTTTTCACCTAGATGAAAATCATTTACCTATTGATTTGTCAACTTTTAAGTTACAGAAAAGAATGCTAAAATTTCCATGACTGTGACAATACAGAAGAAAAGCTCCAAAGGCTACAGAGGGTTTCCTCATGTAGTCACAACACCCTGGTCCCCAAACCTCATCATGGCAGGGGCTCCTGACTCTCATGGGGTGCTTTCTGAGACACCAACAGGGTCTCAACAAGAAACCAACTAGGAACAACTTTATTAGCCAAAAAAGTCATATCAATAATGAAGTTATACTGGAAAATGCAACATAAAAACAGGATGAGTACATATAATTTTTTTTTAACTGTTGAAGCAGGCATGGATGGAATTTTTCTGAAGATTAGGGGGAAAAATATATCATTATTCAATTGGACAGCAAAACATCTACCAGCTAGAAGTAGAGCTTGAGAACCACAGTCTTCACCATTTCTCAGCTTTAGCAACCACTTTCTCACCCCAGGCACCCATCCTGGCCCCCCTTCTCCCACCCCTCTCACCTCCTCGTCCTTCCTCCCCAAGTTACCAGTTGTGTTAAGTGGCCTAAAATCCTTTTTAAAGAAGCGAAAACTGAATTGACAATCAAGAGATAATGAAGAGGTTAAAAGGATAAAGATTTAAGACCATTATCTGCAAGATTTGGAGGGGGGGGATAAATTAGGAGTTTAAGATTAACATATACACACTACTATGTATAAAACAGATAAATAACAAGGACCTACTGTATAGCACAGGGAACCATATTCAATATCCTGTAATAACCTATAATGGAAAAGAATCTGAAAAAGAATACACACACACACACACACACACAGAGACACGTGTGTGTGAGTGTATATATATATATATTTATATCTAAATAAAACTGAATCACTTTGCCGTACACCTGAAACTAACCCAACATTGTAAATTAACTATACCTCAATAAAAAATGGTTATTGAAAAAAAATCTGCAAGATTGAAAACCCTATCAAAACTACAAATATAGCTTCAAAGGATAAACGAAAGAATACACTGATATTATCGGAGTGCGTGAGCACACAGAAGAAGTCTGCATTTCATTACCTGCTCACTATTCTTCAGAGAAATGATGAAGCTGTGGCTGAGGGTTTCCAGGTGAGCCAGTGACTTCTCCAGATGATTCAAGGCACCTGCATAGGTCATCTTAGAATCACTAGCCTCCTGAATGTCTTCTTCTGAATTTCTTTTCCTTGGCTTCTCAATAAAATGTTTGACTGTCTTAATAGCCTTTCCAGTCATTTCTTTACGTGCTTCCACAGATAGCTTTAACAAACAAACAAGAAAAACAGGAATTGAACAAAAGTGAGACAAATCACCCTACATTATCACACATGGCATATTTAAAAGATATTAATGTGGTAGAGAGAACAAAAGTAAAATTTTAATACATACAACTTTAGTTAATAGGACTTTTGCTATACTGGTTTTTCTTCCATGAAGAAAACAAAAATAGGGAGGTACCACTTGCACTATTAAATGAGCAAATACAGTTTTTAAAATGCTAATACCCCAAAGCAAGTGGTGTCATGATGAAACTAAAAGTCAAATAGATTACTGGTTACAGTGAAAAAATGAGGAGTCGATTCTACAACCAGTTCCGATAATTTATTATAAGGAAATAATTCAAAAGAAGAAAACAGTATAGGAACGAAGATTTTAACTGGAATAAGAACACAAAAATACAACTTCAAAAGCAGTCTAATTGTCTGATAACATGAGATATGGTAACTAGCTTATGATAAGTTACTAGATAGAACTTATGCAGCCATTAAAATTAGAATTATAAAAACAGTATAGCCGTTTGGAAAATGGTCATCATAAAATGTTCAATTTTAGGAATCAGAAATCATAAAACTATTTATACCATGCTTACATTAAAATCTGAACTATACCCGTGCATGTGGCTGAATACACACACACATGCACACACGCACGCACGCACCGCACGCACACACCACACACACACACACACCACACACGCACACCACACACACATGCACACACACGCACACCACAAACACCACACACGCGCGCACACACCGCACACACACGCACGTGCACACACACGCACGCACACATGCACACACATACGTGCACACACGCACGTGCACACACACACATGCACACGCGCACACACATACGTGCACACACGCACATGCACACACACACTATTGGTGACCACTATGTTAAAGTGTTGGGATCATGAGCAATTCTGTTCTTCTCAACTTTCCAAATTTTCTATAATAACGTTGTATTCGCTCATTTACTCACCAACTGCTTACTGAATTCTGATATGTGACGGCCACTGTGATAGGTATGCAAGGGTTATATTTTTCGACTATTTAATATGTTAAGTTCACTTGGCCTCAAGAATGCAAAATTAAGTTTAAACTTAACCCATGTTGATGGAGGCACCACAGACCTGAGCCATTCTGGGGCCTTTTTAGGCCCTGCTGACTTGTGCTGCTCTGGACCCTGGAATTCAGTCTCTTGTCAACTACTCAAGCACACTTGTACTAGAGCCTTAAAAGGACTTTGTGTTGAGTTAAAAACAACAACAACAACAACAACAACAACAACAACAGATAAAGAGTCCTGGGACAAAATGTTATCTTTTCTATTACTTCTTAAAATCAGTCACGGTCCATCTCTGGGTATTCTGAAAAGTAGGCACAGGCGTCAGTCAATACACAGCACCAGTGACCACACCAATCAACACATGGCAAACCTCCCCCATCCTCCATTTCCCATCAGCTCCCTCCAAGTCATTCCACGTAAGATTAATGTTTCATAAGAGGTGGCATTTTCTTAATCCCATATACATATTGGTAAAAGGATCTTTAGGAAAGCACTGCTTTCACTGAATTGTAAGTAAGTATTTGCTTTGCAAACGCAGCTTCCACACAAGTTCTGTGGTCCCCACTCCTTACCTGATGGCTGCCTCTCAGCACCCAAGACATGAAACAAAATCAGAAGCTACCACTGACTGGCAAGTATTAGTTACATTACTATCTCTTCCCCTAAATAAACTGCAAGCTCCTTTCTGCGACTGAGAAATACAAGATACCAGAACTTGTGTTTAGTCCTACAGACCTCCCTACGCCCCCATTATGTGGATGGAAAGACCGAGCCCCAGGGAGGCTGGGTGGTACGTTTGGGTTCATTATGAGAGTAAGGAGAGTAAAAGTCAGAATTCAGTTCCCGTGGTTACCAAGCCAGGGCTCCCCTTCACGGCGCGTCACCCAGATGCCACGCGGTCACGTCTGCCTCGTCACAGGCTCTGAAGGAGCATGAATAAGATCAAGGCTTCAAAGCCCTACTAGGCCCTATATGATTTGCCCTTCACCTCACCCCACCTCTCTGAGCCTGTACCCCGCCTCTCTTCCACTCTCAGCCCACTCCTACGACGCTCACCTCCCTGCAGGCCCGCAGCGCCTTTCCACCTGTTGGGGCTTCTGCCTGAAACGTTCCTCTCCCAGGTATCCTCATGGCTCAGTCCTGTGCTTCCCTCAGGGCTCGGCACAAACATCGCCTTATCCGAGGCTTCCCTGACTACTGAGTAAGAGCTGCCACATCCTCCGTCCTCACTTGGCCTCTTCCTCCTTACCCTGCGTTATTTTTTCTTCACAACTGGCATGCTGTGTTTCTATTTGCTTATGGTCTGACTGTCACTGCTATCTTCCCAGAACTCAGAATGGTGGCTCATACATAACAAATTTGTTGAATGTATAAAGGAATGAACGGATGAATGACAACATTTCAAAAAGATAGAATAGCAAAAGCAGAGGTGCAGAAGTAGGAAAGCTTATGACAGACATATGTATAACCCCTAGTGAGCACTTCAGACAGAGCAGGGGTGGAAAGGGCCAGATAGAAAAATGTTAGGCTTTGCAGGGCACATACAGTCTCTGTTACATATTCTCTTGGTTGGTTGGCTGGCTGGCTAGTTCTTACAGTCCTTTAAGAAGATATAAAAAACAGTCTTAAGGTATCTGAGAAAAAACTGTCATCCTTTCTCAAGCCTGCCTTTGTCTGTCCTTCCACAATCAGCTCAGGGTTCACTCCTTTGAGATGCCGTCCCTAACATCATCTCCTCCTGCTACGTGTTCCTTTTAAAGCTTACCTGTATCAAAGAAAGCATTACACTGTGTTAAAATCGGCCGGTTACCTGTACATTTCCCTGACTAAACAATGTGATCCTTCAGGGTAGAAACTGTGCTTTTTAAATCTCTGTATCCCTAGCATCTAATACAATGTCTAGCACATTGTAGACAAACAGAAAATAGCTACTAAATTACTAAACAACTCTGCTCAACATACAGGGGAGAAGTGGCATGGACATATATACACTACCAAACGTAAAATAGATAGCTAGTGGGAAGCAGCGGCATAGCACAGGGAGATCAGCTCGGTGCTTTGTGACCACCTAGCGGGGTGGGATAGGGAGGGTGGGAGGGAGGGAGAGGCAAGAGGGAGGAGATATGGGGATGTATGTATATGTAGAGCTGATTCACTTTGTTATAAAGCAGAAACTAACACAACATGGCAAAGCAATTACACTCCAATAAAGATGTTAAAAAAAAAAAGTGCAATGAAATAACATGTTCTCAACATGTCCCTAGAAACCTGTGGTCCAGAATATGCACCAAAAGGCTCCAATTTATCAGGGACCACAGCGTCCTGCTCCGGTAAGATGGCCCTACGAGACTAAAATTGCAACATTTTAAAGAACTTGACGTGAAAACCTCAGGACCAGATGTGTGCTATCGGGACAATGCCAGTTGGTAGTGATCAGAAGACACGCAGCAAGTGGCACAAGGACATTAAACTGTGATGAGTTTGAGTTTATTCATCCACTGGATAGCGAAGGCGCTGTACATCCGCCTCGGGCTGGGTGCTGGCGACACAGACAAAATCAGATCAGGTCCCTGCCCCTAGTTATGTTAAACTCTAGTTGGAAAGACAGAGAGAGAAAAGGCATTATACAGAAGCAGGATCCTTATCCAAGTGCGGGAGGGTAAACGCGACCTGCTGCAGAGAGCCTCCAAGGGGCACTGCGTCCCGCCTGGAAGGAAGGAAGGTTTGCTGAGGGAGGCTCTCTCTAAGGAGAGTCATCAGGAGTGAGTAGGCACGAAGACAGGTGGTTACAGGGGCAGGTGGGGACGCTGCGGGTAAATCAGCATGGCCGGACGCAGCCTGCAAGTAAAGGTCCGTCAGAGCCTGAGGGAGGAAGAAGCGGTGGCCCATCACGAAGGGCCTGTGTGCCGGGCGACAGGACTGCTCTCTATCACCCTCATGCCTGGGAAGCCATGAAAGGAAGGAGCTTATGCAGAAGGGTGACACGATCAGTGCTATCGTTGTCATGGATGGCTTGATCCAAAATTCACCAAGACAACTTTCCTTGCGTGCAGGTACTTGAAGGCTGATAAATCTCGCAAAGCAGATACTACTTCTTCTTTTAAAAATGAATACAGGGGCTTCCCTGGTGGCGCAGTGGTTGAGAGTCCGCCTGCAGATGCAGGGGACACGGGTTCGCGCCCCGGTCCGGGAAGATCCCACGTGCCGCGGAGCGGCTGGGCCCGTGAGCCACGGCCGCTGAGCCTGCGCGTCCGGAGCCTGTGCTCCGCGACGGGAGAGGCCACAGCAGTGAGAGGCCCGCGTACCGCAAAAAAAAAAAAAAAAAAAAAAAAAAGAATACAGTATGAGAGGGCTGATATTTAGGAAATGGCAAGTGACTTAAGAAAAGCCAGATGCTACCTACAGAGTCAGCTGGGCAAATCAGGGTTTACCTACTGTTCACACTGCTAATAGCAACTATGTGAAATAACGGGAAAATCAAGAGCAAAATTATTTTACAGTTTTTTTTTTTAACATCACAGTTAATTTGAGAGATTGAAAAAATTTTCTTTGACTAACAGAGGACAGATAGCTACCTTTCTTTTTGGGTTCTATTTAAAGCCTCACCCTACTTTTCTTGCATCTCTCCCTCCTCCTCTTCAAGCACAAACACTCCAACACTTACCATGTGCTAGGCCTGGTCTGGGCACAGGGGATACATACAAAGGGAAATTAAAACACCATCTCTACCTTTGAAGAACACACCTCCTAATGGAAAAACCAAACACAAAAGTAAGTATTTATAAAATGTGACAGAAGTATAAGCTAACTATGTGGATGCAAGAAAAAGCATCTGTGTCTTAGGAAGGCGAGGAAGTCTTTAAAAAGGAGGGGGCACCTAAACCAGGACTTGAAGGATGAGCAAGAATTCCTGTGGAGGAAGCGCGTGAGGTGAATTTCAGTAGAGCGTGAAGCATGGGGACTTGAAAAAGGGAAGGTTCTATGACTGTGACTCTCAACCTTCTATTGTACTTCAAACACCTGAGGGATACAGGATAGCCCCACCAAAAACAGTGGCTCAGCACCTCGAGGAGTCTCATGGGGGCGGAACAGTGGAGGCGAGGCATCAGCTAACAGTGTATTGGGGAAAAGAGGAAGCATCACTTCTGAAAAAGATCCAAAGATGCCAGGAATTTGATCCCCTCATAGCACGTCCTCAATCCCATTGCTAAGAAAAGTTCGACACTCTTCTTCCTTCAATCTCACTCCCATGGAAAATCACAGCTCTAGGGGTAAGGAAGAGCCCTTGGTGTAAGTGGAAAGTCTGTGTGTGTTCAGGCAGGAGGCTGTCCTGCAGAGAAAGGACACAAAGGAGGGCTAGGGTCACCACAGGCGCCACGCTGGGAAACTTACATTTTCCTTCAGGCCAGTGGTCTTCAAACTGGGGTATGTGTGCCCCAGTCACAAAGCCTTTTGGAAGGGTATGCAGGTTCAGATAATTTTAAGGGAATCAGTTCCTAAACTTTTACCTTCTCTAAATACTCCTTCCTAAGATTGGCCTTGAGAACGTGCTGGAGGTCAGAGTGTCAGGCCTATTCTCTTTCACCGCAGGCCTTCCTCTACTTACACAAGAAAGACATGCCCTGCATCCTTCTTGAATCAGACTCTGATACACTGTCCTGGAGTCTAAAAAGCTCCAGAACACCAAACGAAGGGACAGTTCAAGTCCTGGTGTGTGACAGGACTCCAACATCTGGATAACACATTTCTTCTTGCATGTCAGAAGGTTTTCAATTCTTTGCTTTCAAAAAAATTTATGAAGGATCTAATTGAGTTGTCAGTTGATGAATCATTACAAATGATTTTTAACATTAGATTGCTATGCGATTTTTGGCTGATAACCTTGAGGGCATTCAAAGGATCGAGTGGCACTGCTATGACAAAACTCCTTGCCCATCCACTGTGAACAAAGTTTCAAAATATTCATACCTATAAAAATGTAAAGTGGAAAGAACAGATGTTGAGTGCAATATCAATCTAGCAATACTAAGAGTCAGCCATGGGCACATAAACTAATTAGAAACAATGTTTAAAGCCCTACCCATCTCATTAAGAGGTACATTTTAAATACAACTTTTTCGTAATTAATGCGTATTTATCAAAAGTTAACATATCTATGTTGTTCTAGTATATACTGCAATAATTGAAACAATAACTCAATACAGAGTAATTTTAAAAAAATAATCTTAGAGCCCTATTGAAACCTCACAACTCAGATTGGGACTTGAACTTACAGGCCAGGACTCGAACCCAGCTAAAACCCAGATTGGGACTTGAACCCCCATGTTTGTAACCCTCAAAATTCATACATTGAAATCCTAACCCCAGAGGTGATGGTATGCATGGGTGGGGACTGTGGGAGGTGCGTAAGTCACGAGGGTGGAGCCCTTATTAATGACATTAGTGCCTCGTACAAGAGGCTCCAGAAAGATCCCTATCCCCTTCTGCCATGCGAGGACACAGTGAGGAGGTGCCTACGAAAAGGGCTCTCACCAGACCTCGACCACGCTGGTACCTTTATCTTGGACTTCCAGCCTCCAGAACTGAAGGCAATAAACTTCTGTTGTTTATAAGCTACCCAGTCTATGGCATTTTGTTATAGAGCTAGAAGAGACTAAGCCATCAAGTGTGTGAGAGGATAACCAGGTTACTTTAAATTCTCTTAGGTCCATGAGTAAAAAGTTAAGTCCACTGCTTTGGAGCACTGTTTCCCTGAAGTGTCATTTTTAGACCACCTATATTGAATTCAACTGAGCGCTACTTTAAAAAAGCAAATTCCTGAGCCCTCCTTATACTCACTGACTCTCTGTGAGGCTGGGGAAGGCACTGGCGCTGGTGGAAAGAAACCTGTATTTTGCACAGGCTTCTGGTTAATTCCAGGTGGCTGGTGGTGAATGTGTGGGATGTGGCTGGAGATAGCTCCCAGGACTGAAGGCTGAGGGACAATCGGGTTAGAACGTCACTGCCAGCGTCTAGACAGGTTAGGGGAGTGATGAAAGAAGGCAGTTTTTACATGGATGCACCTAGAGATTATCATACTAAGTGAAGTAAGTCAGACATAGAAAGACAAATATCATATGATATCACTTATATGTGGAGTCTAAAATATGATAGAAATGAACTTATTTACAAACAGAAACAGACTCACAGACTTTGAAAACAAACTTATGGTTACCACAGGGGAAAGGTGGGGGTATCATATGATATCACTTATATGTGGAGTCTAAAATATGATAGAAATGAACTTATTTACAAACAGAAACAGACTCACAGACTTTGAAAACAAACTTATGGTTACCACAGGGGAAAGGTGGGGGGGAGGGATAAATTAGGAGGTTGGGATTGACATATACACACTACCCTATATAAAATAGATAATCAACAAGGACCTACTGTATTGCACAGGGAACTCTACTCAATACTCTGTAATAACCTATATGGGAAAAGAATCTGAAAAAGAATGGATACACGTACATGTATAACTGAATTACATTGCTGTACACCTGAAACGAACACAACACTGTAAATCAACTATACCCCAATATAAAAAAAAAAAATTAAAAACAAAAAAAGAAGAAGGCAGTTTGGGATTCAAATGATAAACAAAGAAGAACCAAAAGACACATATGCTGCCCTGTGCTGGCTGCCCAAGTTAAACACGTGCAGCCGGGTGCCTGTCAGTTGACTAAGCAGCTTCTAAACACTTCTGCCCAAGACCCATAGTAAGAAACACATTGTATATAAAAACTCAGTATCACAATTATATGCATTGAAATGTATGCATATATTAAAAGCCAACCAAAGTTTCATGAAACAATATAACCCCGACTGTGGTGAGGCACAATCTGGTATCTGATATTAATCTACCATCTAGTGTTCTTTCCTGTTTGCTTGGTTTTAATGCTGATCACAACACTCTAATTACAGGATCCACTAATGGACTGTAACTCATAGTTTGTAAAGCACCTGCAAATCTGCTCCAGTGATGACAGGATGACTTGTAGGGGTCAGCAAAGTTCAAGTCTACCAACAAGGTATCAAATTATCTAAGTTAGATTTAATTGACTTCAATAAAAAAGAAATCCCTTTATGTTTTACTGACAACATAACGTTAATCTCTCTCTCTATTGACGCTGAATGTTATATATATGCTTTATTTCTATGTCTACTTTCCTTCCTAGATTATGAGATCCATCAGAGCAGGACCCATATCTTATTCATTTTTATACTCTCAGTGCTTAGTCTAACATTTAAAGTGCTGTTTTAAAATTGTAAATATAGAATATTATGAAATAGTACCTTAAATGTTATCTAACAGAAAAGAAATTGACAAGTTTTAAAATTTTTGCTTTAATATAGTTAACGAGATATTCAAGCACAAAAATAAGAATGCGGGTTTTGTCACACTGAATTATATACTTAACAACAAAATCAACCTTATAATTTTGCTCCTCTGCTTTACCTATCAATTGCTTATATAATAAAAATGAATGATGCCAGATACAGAGGCCACTTTATCTTTACCTTTTGCCTTGTACAATAATTACAGTAATATTATTATTCTTCAGCAAAGTGTAAATGGCCCTATCTTTTTCACTATTCACTTTCAGCAGTCACATAAGGTAATACATCCCCAAGTTTTTCAACAGCTTTGAAGGTCACTTTTATCTTAATGGAGAGGGCCATGAAGAATGTTAGAAATGAGACGGAATGTTCCTGCAATCAGTAATGAAGGCTACTATCCACTGTGGCTAGGAAAGCATTCATTCACATTTTCCGTTTAAAAACCGTTTCCTATCATATGTATGCATGGGATACACAACACAAATTGTTATTATTGAGAGCATTTTAAGTAGATCTACTGAATTTATACCGAAGCCAAGTGTAAATATGAAAATTCAGATCTTATTCCAACACTCATGACTATTTAGTATCATTAAAAATCAACTGAACTACTGCTCGATGTTTTGAAATTGGGCTGAAGGGAATTCAAATGTCGTTTTACCTTTTAGGAAAGAGTAAAACAGAAAGAGGAATGAAGAAAAGCAGAAGGGGAGCTGACCAGTACTGAGCCCCTACTGACACCAAGATCTTTATACTTGCTATTTAGTTTAATCCTCTCAAGAGTTATTCAAGGTACGTGTTCCACATATTGTGCTTGTCTCCCTTACGCCCACTCAATACCTTGTCTAATAGGAGCTGACCACGCAGTGGGTGTAGGACTGACTCAGGGCTGCTCAGGGTTAGTCCTGATGGAGTTAGACCATTCATGGTGATCTCATGCCTCTCTCCACAGTGGCTAGTTCAGGTACAGTGGGTTGAAGGTAATTAGTAACTGACATACCAAGAGCCGCAGGATTCGGTTCAGGGGTGATCGAACCAGTAAGAAGCTCTGACTTCCCGTTTGGTGCCTTCACGAAGTTCTCTCACCCTATCTGGTGGATGTAGACTAGGAGGCAATGCAGCCCGTTTCCGCAAATCAGTGCACTGACGCCAAGAGCCTGGAGGGTGGCGCTAATACCATAGACAGCAGAGAAAAGAGGTGGAAAGAAACCGGCTCCCTGATGACCACCCACTGCTGAATCAGCCAACCCTGAAGTCAGGCCCACCTCTGGGCCTTTGAGTTACATGAGCCAGTAAATTTTCTGCTCAGTTAAACTAATTTAATTGGATTTTCATTTGTGTCTAAAAACATTCTAAAATTAATCTATATTTATATAGTAGTAATTATTGTTCCCCATTATGTAGAGGAGAAAACTCAGAAGGTAAGAGTAATTTCTCCAGGGTCAAGCCTGATGGGAACCCAGGAAGGTCTAACTATAAAGCTGTCTCTTTATTCATCACCCGGCCACCATTCAAAGAACTTCACAATGTGTCTAAGGTCTATCAAGATTTAACTCAATATGTTGAGAGGCCACAATATTAATGTAGGGAGTTTCCCAGATTTTCCTGGGTCGATGGTAATTTAAAATTGTTTTACTCTGTTCTCCTCACGGAAATTTTATCATTTGCTACGTGGCATCAATCCCCCATAGTCTTCTACACGTATGGGTGGCGTGAAAAATCCCTCATCAGATGATGTATGCGGGACAAAAAACTGGTTATACTGTGCTTAAGGAACTTTGCTAGGTGATTCAGTGACCAAAAGGTTAAATAGTATCCTCAAAGGACGTATCTAGAAATGCATTATTAAAACAGAGATACAGCACACATGCCTGCACTACAGTAATGATCACAGATCGAGTGAGTTTGGTATCAACGCCTCTCTGCTCCATCATCATCTCCCCCACACAACACTGCACTGGCCTTCACCCTGGAGCTCCCCTGTGTCCAAGCTGGTGTGTCTTCTTTCCTTCCTCCCGTCACCACCAGGGTGATCTTTCTAAAGTAAGAATCTGACAATGTCACTGCTCAGCTTAAAATTTATGTCTAATGGATCCATCCTCAGGATAGTCTAAAACCTTTCGCCAGGTATATAAGAGTTTTCATTCATTACCAGGCCCTTCCTTACCTCTCTAGCCTCATCAAGACACTTCTATTTATATCACCTGTCTTGTAGTCAACTGAAGGTACTAGATCATTCCATGCCTTCACTAAAACAGCCAAAGCTATCTGGAATGCTCCTCCTCTACTAATCTTTCCCTCTGTGGTACTCATGACAAACATCCTCATTTGTTAAGACTCGGCTCTAATACCTCTTCTACTATGGGGCCTTTCCTGGCTGGTCCCATCAACTCAACTATTGACCATTTCTACCTTAATGCTACCACATTACAAGCCACCTATCACATCAATTATGAATCTTTCACTAATTTATTTGTTTACCATCTCCATCTATGAGGTGTTCTCCCTGACTGTCAGGTAGGCAAAAACGACCAGCATCCTGAGATGGCTGCAATTAGACAGGGATCTTCCTTTGGGTACCAATACTTAAAAAGCTTTTGGCACCAGATGAGAGGAGAGGGCATGGTTTTTCATTATACATCCCTTTGCCGCCCAGGCTAGAGAAAGTATTCATAAGATGGCAGTTAGAAAATAAATCTGCTTGTAAGTTTAAAATGTACTTAAATGAGCGGAGGGCTCCTAGGATGAACAGAGAACGGTGGAGTAGCGGAAACCCACATCACTGAAGATATATGGTTAAACAACCAACAACTCAACTACGAAGTCAGCCAGAGGGAGAGGAGCATTTCAGTAGGGAGGTGATTTTCAGACTCCCTGTCCCTCTCGGCTTTGTTTTTTAACGTTAAAATGCGCTCTGGTATTTGCTGCACATTACGCTGAGATTGTTGATTTATTCCTGTGTCTTCCCCAAGACGTCCAGCCCCTGTGAATTTAGAGCCCACGAGCTTCCCAGGAAGGAGCTGTGTATTCCTTCTTGCACATTATTAACGGAGAGACCCGCAAGGGCTGCAGAAACACGCAGCAGCTCAGCGCCCACCAGACTCCTCCCCAGAGCAGAGGCATTATCACTTATGATTGGACTGCGAACATGGTCTTTTGGCCACCTTTCAATTTCTCTTACTAAATTATTACCTCAGTCAATCTGAAATAATCTTCCAAGCACAAACAGAGAATGAGTTTTCAGCTTGCCAGTCAAGCCAGTAATCACGATCACCCCAGATGGGCTTTTGCAGCCAAACTCCTCAGGCAAGGGAGGCAGTGGAAAGCAAGATTCGGGGAGCAGGCCTGTATATGAATCCTGACTTGGTTACTTGCAGCTCATAAGACACTGGAGCGGTTATTTAACTTCCTTGAGCCTTAACTTTCTTGTCTGTTAAAATGGTGGTAAAAGTATTTACTTCACAGAGCTGCAGGACAATTCACAGTACTATTACAATAAATACCGTCTTCCTCTTTTTTTTTTTTTTTTTTTTGCGGTACGCGGGCCTCTCACTGCTGTGGCCTCTCCCGTCGCGGGGCACAGGCTCCGGACGCGCAGGCTCAGCGGCCACGGCTCACGGGCCCAGCCGCTCCGCGGCATGTGGGATCTTCCCGGACCGGGGCGCGAACCCGCGTCCCCTGCATCGGCAGGCGGACTCTCAACCACTGCGCCACCAGGGAAGCCCTTCCTCTTCTTACAGAATCTTGCTGGAAGGCGGGATGTGAAGAGTGAGATGGGTAATCCACACCCGTATTTAGGTGCCGCCTAGATGCCTGTGACAGACTTTTCGGAAGGAAACATTAGTTCCCCTGGCTGTTATAGGGTGATACTGACAGACATCTAAGGGCTAATTCTTAGGCTTCTTCTACAGGTCACAAGATTCAGAATGCATGCCATACCCACAGTCCCTCTTTGAGGAAGCGGTCAGAAGGGGCCTGTTAAAAATAGGTTATCTGCTTGGCAACAAACCTCTCCAGAATCTGACCACAGCTGACAGGTCCAGGGACTCGCCCTGCAGCTGAAGGCAGCCACAGGGAGGCTGGTCAATGACCTTTGGGGTGGCCGTCATACAGGGCTGCTCTACAACGGATCATGAAAGGCAACCAGAAAGGTGCCTCTCGTGGGAAATTCTAAGGTGAGCACGTGTGTGCGTGAGTGTGGGCGTCGGGCGAGCAGGCTCACGCCTTCACGTCATGACCCGGCAGCTGTGTGGGGAGTCTTGCTCACCGAGGTGGCTTCCTTGCACTCACATTCTCCGTGTTGCCACCTTGTCACTCTTACCATAATGACCCAGTAGCTGCGGTAACCAGAGCGTGCGGGTTCCTGATGGCCCGAAAGAACCAAACCGTCCATGGCTGTGAAGCACGGAGCACACCGGTCCGTCTGCCCTAGAAAGTCGTCAGCCTCTGAGCTCGCACCCACTGCTAACCCCACACACGAGGCACAGCTCCATTCTGCGCCCCGCACGCGTCTACAGGTCAGATCTACGGGGTACTGGAAATCCGAAGCTGATCCCCAGGTCATGCCAGTTTATCCTTTCAAATGCTTGACATAGGGAGCCATTTGCAGGGTGCTGCCCCCCAGAAGCACCTCAGTTCCGTCTTTCTAATGACGGTCCCCGAGCTGCCCTGCTAGCCTCTAGATATGTGATGCTATCAGTTTAAGTCAGATTATTTAAAGCATAGTGAATGCGTGAAGTCTAAAATGATTCTGTAAGATAGAGCTGCAGCTTTTGTACAAACAGCATGCTTAGAGCAAGGTCTCAGAATATGACAGAATGAGGTTCAAATCCTGGCTCCACCACTTATATATATGCTAGAGTCTAGGGTAAGTCCCTAAACTCCCCTGAGCCTAAGCTTTCCACAAAAAAGGGTGGCATCGCCCACGCCACGTGGTTGTTACACCGGGTTTATGAGATGATGCCCGTACAGCGCCTGGCACACACTAACGCTCAGATGCTACTTCTCCTCCTCTCCTTAAAGCCCTTCTCCAACCCCTGCTGCCGTGCCCACTAGGTGCTGGCTTTTGCCCACATTCCACATCACACGCAAACTCCACGGACGGCCTTTGGGAATAATGCATGATCCAGCTGGGTCGAACAAACTTTCCAACTTATCAAAGGTAACACAGACGTTTTATGAACATGCAAAATACTTAATTATGTCTTGGATTTTACTTATGTCTGCTACCCTTCTTCTCTTTTCAACTCCTAAAACAGAACAGTGTCATGCAATCAACATCGAATTTGCAATCAGGAGACCTGGATGTGAAAACGGGATTGGACACTTACTGTTTTTTGTTTGTTTGTTTTTTGTTTTTTTGTGTGTGTGGTACGCGGGCCTCTCATTGCTGTGGCCTCTCCCGTTGCGGAGCACAGGCTCCGGACGCGCAGGCTCAGCGGCCACGGCTCGCGGGCCACAGGCTCCGGACGCGCAGGCTCAGCGGCCATGGCTCGCGGGCCCAGCCGCTCCGCGGCATGTGGGATCCTCCCGGACCGGGGCATGAACCCGCGTCCCCTGCATCGGCAGGCGGACTCTCAACCACTGCGCCACCAGGGAAGTCCTGGACACTTACTGTTTATTAAACTTTGGACAATCGGCCTTTAGGAATCTCACTTTCAGGACAGAGATGATTAATACTGGCGTCACAACCACCCCCATGGGATATCTGTCAATGTCAAATGTCCTAATATGCGGGGAAATTATCACACTCAAATTCAGTGTCTACTTTCATTGCTTCCTTGTATTCCTTGCTCAGTTTATATGAATGGTTGCCTTGTATTCCTAGACTGTAAGCCCACTGGAAGCAGGGACCATATCTCAAATGTCCTTTGGGCTCTCACCGCAGGACTAGCATAGCGCTCAATAAAAAGCAAAAGCAGTAGCAACGACAGTATTAACAACTGTAGCAAATATTTATTGTAACCTTTACTATGACTCATGCATGGTTCAAATACTATGCTGTTATTAAATCATTTAGGTAAGGAATCCTAATATGTGTACTTCATAATAAAGAAACTGCTGAATTGAAAAGGAAAATTTTAATCTATATTTTATGAGTATGTAAATCTGACCAAGGATTAAAAACAGGCACCCGGCAAAAGGATGACTTGATGGGATAAAGTACAGGAAAAGCCCAGGCACTGGAGGGGAGGTAGGTTTGTCCAACGCATGAAGATTCAAAGAACAGCAGACTTGTTAACACTGAGAGTTCGTAAGTAGAGCTATGCCGAAAACTGGACAAGGAGCTCATTATGATGCCCTTAAGGGCCCAGCAATCTTACCACAATTCCCTGTCTATTTTCCCATTCTCCTAAATGACTGCTCTGTCCCTTCTCCTCTCTCAAATCTCCAACACCCCCTCCTTTACACTTACACTCATCTAATTTCTTTGCCTCCTCGTTGACTGAGAAAACAGAAGCAGCCAGAAAAGAATGCCTACCATCTCCTTCCCCCGTATCTATCCATCTCCCTGCAGCTGTGTCCATGAGCAGCTCTGCCTCCTGCCCCGCTATCATGGCAAAGTGACGGGGACCCTACCCAAGGGCAGCGGTTCCACCTGGGCTCTAGGTCCCATGCACCACCTCCACGTACCTCAGAAATTCGCCCCTTGTCTTCTATGTTTTTTCCATTAATGAATAAACATATTGTTATATTTTTTCAATCTTAAAACTCTTCTTGTCAGTCTTCGTTGGTTCCTCATCATCCTTGACCCTTAATACTGGAGAGCCCTGGGCCTTCATCCTCTATTCTCCTCTCTTCCACCTAACTCGCTCCCTTGGGAATCTCATCCAGCCACCTGGTTTTGACTCTTTTCTACACTGACAATCCCCAAATGTATTTCTGCAGCCCAGGCTTCTCGGCTGAACTTCAGAGTCATATATACAACTGCCTGTCAACAGCTGGACTTGGGTGTTTAAAAGCCATATCACTCTAAAAAAAAAAAAAACAAACCTCTTTATTTTGAAATAGTTATGAGACACTGCTAAATAGTACAGAGAGGTCCCATGTACCCATCACCCATCTTCTTCCAATGGTGTACTCTTACAGAAAGTCACATCAATTTTAAAAGTCAAGCAATAGGGCTTCCCTGGTGGCTCAGTGGTTGAGAGTCCGCCTGCCGATGCAGGGGACGCGGGTTCGTGCCCCGGTCCGGGAGGATCTCACATGCCGCGGAGCGGCTGGGCCCGTGAGCCATGACCGCTGAGCCTGCGTGTCCGGAGCCTGTGCTCCGCAACGGGAGAGGCCACAGCAGTGAGAGGCCCGCGTACCGCAAAAAAAAAAAAAAAAGTCAAAGCAACAGCAAAAACACCTGATCCTACCCCAAAGGCTGCTCCTTCCCAACCTTACTAAATGGCAAATCCACCTTTCCAGTTGTTCAGACCAACAATCTTGACACCATGCTGAATGATTAACATTTTCCCACATTCCACATCAAATCCATCAGCAAATCCCTTGGGCTCTGTCTTCCGAATAAATCCAGAATTTGACCACTTCTCAGCACTGTCACTGCTACCACCCTCATCTTTGACTTAGAAAACTGCAGCTGCCTCCTTAGCTCTGTCTCCTTACTTCTACCATTACCTCCTATAATACTTTCAATACAGCAGCAGAGTGACCCTGTGCCAATGCCAGGTCTGATCACAATTCTCCAATGGGTCTCATTCAGAGGAGACCCTGCCCACCTGCCCGGGTCCTATCAGCCCCTCCCACTGTTCTGTCTCCCATTCCACTGCAGTCAGCTGGCCTCCTCGCCGTTCCTCAAACAAGCCCCACATGCTCCCTATCAGGACTTTCCACTTCCTAGTCCATCTTCCCGGCAATAAGCAACAGCTTGTTGCTGCCTTACTTCCTTAAGCTCTTTGCTCAAATATTACTTTCTCAACGAGGTCTTCTTCGACCACCTTACTTTTTTTTTTTTTTTTTTGTGGTATGCGGGCCTCCCTCTGCTGTGGCCTCTCCCGTTGCGGAGGACAGGCTCCGGACGCGCAGGCTCGGCGGCCACGGCTCACGGGCCCAGCCGCTCCGCGGCACGTGGGATC
>NC_041225.1:36229507-36233360 GCF_002837175.3 Physeter macrocephalus
TTTTTTTTTTTTTTTTTTGTGGTATGCGGGCCTCCCTCTGCTGTGGCCTCTCCCGTTGCGGAGGACAGGCTCCGGACGCGCAGGCTCGGCGGCCACGGCTCACGGGCCCAGGCGCTCCGCGGCACGTGGGATCTTCCCGGACCGGGGCGCGAACCCGGTTCCCCTGCATCGGCAGGCGGACGCGCAACCGCTGCGCCACCAGGTGTTCTCCGACCACCTTACTTTAAATTGCAGCAGTCCTGCTGTCTTGCACTTCTGAGTCCTTCCAGGTTTATTTTCCTCTTGAACTTACTACCATTTCACATGTCTGAACTTAATCATTTTGTTTACTGACCCATTTCCACCTCTCCCTGGTGCAGGTTCCCTAGGGTCAGAGATGTTTGTCTGTGCTGTTTAGTGCTGTATACCCAGCACTGAGAACACCTGTGGATACATAGTAGGCACTGATGTTGATTTTCCATTCTTGTATAACAAATTATCCAAATTCAGAAGCTTAAAATATTGGTTACCTCTCAGTTCCTATGAATCATGAATCATGAATCTGGTGTGGCTTGGCGAGGTGCCTCTGGATTAAAATCTCTCATGAGGTTATAATCGAACCACTGGCCAGGATTGTGGTTTCATCTGATGACTTGGTTGGGTGGCAGGAAGAGATGCATGTCAATGTTTACTCACATGGTTATTAGCGTCCTTGGCCTCCTGCCACGTGGGGCTCTTCCCAACAGGGCAGGTGGATTCTCCAAGAGTGAATGATCCAAGAAGAAGAGAGAGCATCCAAGAAAGAAGCCACAGTCTTTTTATAACTTAATTTTGTAAATGGTGTCCCAACACTTTTACTGTATGTATTCTGCTGGTTAAAAGTAAATTAACAAGTCCAGCCCACACTCAAGGGGAGGGGATTACACAAGGGATTAAATGCTGGAAGGTAGGGATCATTAAGGGCCATCTTAGAGGCTGTCCTTCCCAGCTCTCAATAAATATTTGGTCAATGAATGAACATATTAGCTAATGATCCACACTTGAAGAGACCCTGTTCCCAACTTCTCTGGGAACTTATGGATTTTTTACTTTTAATAAATGGAAAAATGGCAAGTAGGACAAACAAAGACCACGTAAAAACTTTAACAGGAGAGCCTTTCTTTTCCCTAGAGTCTTGTAACAGGAGATCCTTTTTCATAGGACTGTCTACAATTTGTTCATGAGTAAATTCTGTTACATCATATCACATTTCAAAAACTGTATTCTCTTATCCTTCAGGTGTTCTGCCTGCTCCCTTTATTGTGTGCCTTTGACAATCACACTGGAAAAACAATTCCTTTTTATTTATTTTATTTTTATTTTTTTTAGTATGAACTCAATACATATTTATTGAATATCTGAATAACAGTATGATTTTCAACTCACTTGGAAAATGCCTTTTTTTTTTTTAACATCTTACAGCCACTCTGGAGGACAGTATGGAGGTTCCTTAAAAAACTACAAATAGAACTACCATACGACCCAGCAATCCCACTACTGGGCATATACCCTGAGAAAACCATAATTCAAAAAGAGTCATGTACCACAATGTTCACTGCAGCTCTATTTACAATAGCCAGGACATGGAAGCAACCTAAGTGTCCATCGACAGATGAATGGATAAAGAAGATGTGGCACATATATACAATGGAATATTACTCAGCCATAAAGAGAAACGAAATTCAGTTATTTGTAGTGAGGTGGATGGACCTAGAGTCTGTCATACAGAGTAAAGTAAGTCAGAAAGAGAAAAACAAATACCATATGCTAACACATATATATGGAATCCAAAAAAAAAATAATTCCTTTTTAGATTGGCTCTTCTTTGCTTACCTCCTAAGCTCCTGGCTTTTTGCATTTTTGTCAAGATAGGATATGCTTATCAAACTAAACTCTCACCTTGGAAAATAAAAGAAAATGGTTCTTTAAAAGCAAAGGCATTCAAAAACAGGAATGGAAGGATAATGCTTACAACTATAATAATACACACAGGCTAGCTGAAGGTCAGATGAGAGTAGTATATACTGCACATTTAAAAACCTTGAAATAATCACTATTAGGTAGCATTATTAACAAATATATGCCTGGAACATAGAAGGCATTCAATACATATTTATTGATTATCTCTTCTTTTGTACACACAGCATTTATTAATATCCTTAATGGTACTTCTTATATTAAATTATAGCTCATCTGATACACATGCATACATTTATCCCATCAACTGTGAGCCTCTCAAGGGCAAGGAGCTTGGCAGTCTTTTATTTGTTTAGAACACATAGGACAATGGCACTGAAACTGTGCTCACATAAACAGTCCCTGAATGTATTTGGAATGAATAAAACTCACTCAGTTCAGAATCAAAGGAGTCAAATGATGACTACACCAAAACCAGAGATAAATGAGCAAAATACTTATTATGAGATTAGGAAAAAAAATTATGAGTTAACATTTAGTCATCTTGTAAAACTGAGTAAACGTAATGCTTTGTAGTCAAGTTCAGTATGATTATAAAATAGCAACCATAAACACCACAAAATTTAGGGGAAAAATAACATGAGTATGCCCCCACTTAAATACAGTTGACTGATCTTGGACAAAGGAGCAAAGGTAATACAATGGAGCAAAGACAGTCTTTTCAACAAATGGTGCTAGAACAACTGGACATCCACATGCCAAAAAAATCAATCTAAACACAGACCTACATCCTTTAGAAAAATTAACTCAAAATGGACCATATATTTAAATGTAAAACACAAAACTAAAAAGTCCTAAAGGATTACATAGGAAAAAATCTAGATGACCTTGAGTGGGGCTATATAACACCAAAGGCACAATCCATAAAAAAAATAACTGATAGCTAGACTTCATTAAAATTAAAAACTTTTGCTCTGCGAAACACAACGTCAAGGAAGTGAGAGACAAGCTACAGACTGAAAGAAATTATTTGCAAAAGATACATCTAATAAAGGACTTTTATATAAAATATACAAAGAACTCTGAAAACAATAAGAAAACAAACAACCCAAGTAAACAATGGGCAAAGACCTTAAAAGACATCTCACAAAGAATATATACATATGGTAGTTCTATTTGTAGTTTTTTAAGGAGCCTCCATATTGTTCTCCATAGTGGCTGTATCAATTTACATTCCCACCAACAGTGCAAGAGTGTTCCCTTTTCTCCACACCCTCTCCAGCATTTATTGTTTCTAGATTTTATGATGATAGCCATTCTGACCGGTGTGAGATGATATCTCATTGTAGTTTTGATTTGCATTTCTCTAATGATTAATGATGTTGAGCATTCTTTCATGTGTTTGTTGGCGATCTGTATATCTTCTTTGGAGAAATGTCTATTTAGGTCTTCTGCCCATTTTTGGATTGGGTTGTTTGATTTTTTCTTATTGAGCTGCTTGTAAATCTTGGAGATTAATCCTTTGTCAGTTGCTTCATTTGCAACTATTTTCTCCCATTCTGAGGGTTGTCTTTTGTTGGTCTTGTTTAGGGTATCCTTTGCTGTGCAAAAGCTTTGAAGTTTCATTAGGTCCCATTTGTTTATTTTTGTTTTTATTTCCATTTCTCTAGGATGTGGGTCCAAAAGGATCTTGCTGTGATTTATGTCATAGAGTGTTCTGCCTGTGTTTTACTCTAAGAGTTTGATAGTGTCTGGCCTTACATTTAGGTGTTCAACAAACACATGAAAGAATGTTCAACAGCATTAATCATTAGAGAAATGCAAATCAAAACTACAATGAGATATCATCTCACACCAGTCAGAATGGCCATCATCAAAAAATCTAGAAACAATAAATGATGGAGAGGGTGTGGAGAAA
>NC_041225.1:36233796-36278444 GCF_002837175.3 Physeter macrocephalus
GTATAACTGATTCACTTTGTTGTAAAGCAATTATACTCCAATAAAGATGTTAAAAAAAAAAGAATATATACAGATGGCAGGGCTTCCCTGGTGGCGCAGTGGTTGAGAATCCGCGTGCCAATGCAGGGGACAAGGGTTCGAACCCTGGTCCGGGAAGATCCCACGTGCCACGGAGAAGCTAAGCCTGTGCACCACAACTACTGAAGCCCGCCTGCCTAGAGCCTGTGGTCCGCAACAAGAGAAGCCACCGCAATGAGAAGCCCGCGCACCGCGATGAAGAGTAGCCCCCGCTCACCACAACTACAGAAAGCCCACGCGCAGCAACAAAAACCCAACACAGCCAAAAATAAATAAATAAAATAAAACAATTTTTTAAAAAAAGAATATATACAGATGGCAAATAAGCATATAATAAGATGCTCTATATCATATATCCTCAGGGAAATGCAAATTAAAACAACAGTGAGATACCACTACACACCTGTAAGAATGGCCAAAATCCAGAACCCTGACACCACTAAATGCTGACAAGGACGTGGAGCAACAAGAACTCTCATTCATTGTTGGTGGGAATGTAAAATGGTAAAACCACTTTGGAAGACAGTTTGGTCGTTTCTTACAAAAATTAAACATACTCTTACCATATAATTGAACTCCTTATTATTCATCCAAAGGAGGTGAAAACTTACATCCACATAAAAACCTGCACATTAATTTTTACAGCAGCTTTATTCATAATTACCAAAACTCAGAAGTGCCAAGATGTCCTACAACAGTAAGTGAATGGATAAATAAACTGGTATATCTACACAATGGAATATTATTCAGCACTAAGAAGAAATGAACTATCAAGCTATGAAAAGACATGGAGAACTGCAAATGCATATTACTACGTGAAAGAAGCCAATCTGAAAAGGCTATGTAGTTTATGATATATGAGCTATAGCCTATATAAATAAATAGACTATGCGACACTCTAAAAGAGGCAAACATATGGACACAGTAAAAGGATCAGTGGTTGCCAGGGGTTAGGGGTGGGGCATGAATAGGCAGAGCACAGAGGATTTTTAGGGCAATGAAAATACTGATATTATAATGATGGATAGATAAAACATGCCATTGTACATCCGTCCACACCTATAGAATGTGCAACACTGAGAGTGAACCCTAAGGTAAACTGCAGGCTTTGGGTGATAATCATGTGTTAATGTAGGTTTATCAATTGTTTTTTTTTTTTTAAAAAAAGGTACCTTTTAGTGAGGAACGTTGATAATGGGGGAGATGATGCATGTGTAGGGGAGGGACAACTGGGAAACTTCCGTACCTTCCTCTCAATTTTGTTGTGAACCTAAAACTGCTCTAAAAAAACCAGTCTTTAAAAAATATATGGGCATGCCACTTTCCACTCAGGAATAGGAGCTTCAAAAACAGTGTCCTCCGAGACAAACGTGCATTTGATATACATCCTTTCAATTTAAAAACTTATGAAGAAGATCAAAAGATCTTCATGCATTGCTGTAATGTATACTCTGATAATTATACATAAAGATCACTGTGGAGATATACATTCACCAGTAATTAGAAATAGAGGTGCATGTAGTTTATTTGTCTTTAAAGTAAATATGTCTTATCTTGAATAAACTAAAATCCATTTACTTACATATTAAAAAAAGAGTATGTATGTATTATGGCAGTACATCAGCTTTGAGTTAAATGTTTTTCAATACTTTTTATCATTTTTCCACTTCGGTTTAAACTTCAGTCTTTTTATAAAACCTTATTATAAAGTCTTAGAAAGTGTCTAAACCCTTATTATATATAAAGGTATAGGTGGGCAGAATTATGGTCCCCAAATATGTGTACATCCTAATCCTTGAGATCTGTGAAGACGCCACCGTACATGGCAGAGGGACTTTGTTGATGTGATTACTGGTACAGTCCCTGCGATGGGGAGAGTATCCCGGATTATCCACATAGGCTCCCCTCTCATCATATGAATCCTTCAAAGTGAGGACCCTTCCTGGCTTTGGTCAGAGAGAAATATGTGAAGACAGAGAATCAGAGAGATGCCACGTTGTTGGCTTTGAAGATGGAGGAAAGGGGCCATGAGCCAAAGAAGGAAGACAGCCTCTCACCGTTGGATTCTCCCCTGGAGCCTCCAGAAAGCCATACAGGCCTCCCTGCACCTGGATTTTAGCCCACTGAGACACGTGTCTGACTTTTCACCTACAGAAGTTTAAGACAATAAATCTGTATTAAGTCTCTACGTGTGTGATAATTAGTTACAACTGCACTAGAAAACTAATACATGGAGGTGATTTTTTCCCCTTTTTTTAAAAAAAAATTTTTTAAGGAGGAACACATAAATTGTATCAAGGTGAAGGTGATTTTAATTGAAACACATGAAATCCAGGTTATTTGAGGAATAAAGAAGAAATGAGGGATGAAAGTCTTGGAGGATATATGGTATTTTTATTCCATTTCCCAAAGAGCAAGGAAGGAAGGGGTTCTATTTCTTGTTGTTACAGAAAGGAGGACAGATCAAAAGGGCAGACGTGGACCCCATATAAGAGAATAACATAAACGTATCCAATCAATGAACAAGTTGCCTCAGAAAATAGTGGGCGCCTGTCTAAGGAAGAAGGATTATCATTTGCTGAAGACCTCTAACACTAAACAGAAAAGACTAGGATTGGAATTCTGACTCAGCTACTAACTTCTTTCTGACCTTAAACAAATGACTTAACCTCTAACCTTCAGCTTGCTCATTTCAAACTGAGATGTAATACCTACATTGCAGGGCCACTGTGATGATTACTGGAGATAAGGTCAAGTGGAGAACCAGTGCCCGGTACATAATCAGTGAACGATAAATGGGAGCTATTACTACTATTATTACGTAGCACGTACCGTGAGTTCCGTAGATGACAGATATCATTTAGTTTTAGCCTGACATTCATTTAGTATGTGTGGCAGGAACCATGTTCTCCTCCTCTGCAGCTCCTACCGAGGCCCATAAAGCAGGAAGTCCCCCGAAGGGTCCCGAGAAGGTCAGTCCTGTCCCTCTCTTCACCTGTCACTCCCCGGGGGAGGAGGAGTGACAGCTGGTGACATAGGGGAAGAAACTGATTATGGGTGGCTAGTCCCTTCCCTTTCTTTTTGAGATCTGCCTGTGAGGAGAATACACTTTTCTTCTGCTCTTGTCCTTTCAGTGGTAAACGTTTGTGAGACAAAAGGGTAAACCGCGGACTTTGGTTCCAGAGAAGCATTATCTGTCCAATACATTTATATGGCTATTGAGCATCTGAAGTGTGGCTAGTCTATGCTGACAGGTACTGTGAGTACACAACAGATGGCAAAGAGTATGCAAAAACGAGAATGTTAAAATATCTCATTCATATGTTTATACTGATGACATGTTGAAATGGTAATACTTAGGACAATTTCACCTATTTCGCGTTTCTTTTCTTAATGTGACAACTAGAAAATTTCAAATTCCACAAGTGGTTCACACCACAGTTCTATTAGACAGCACTAATCCAGAGGCCACCTCTCTGGGTCCCATGAGTGGGAAGCAAGTTGGGAGGCGGCCCTCCCTGAGAAAGCACGCATGCTCTCCAGATCTATCCTGTGCTTGGCAGGGCTGTCTGAAGATCTGGGCAGGGAGCAAGTATGAGGAAGGCTGACCATGGAAAAATCAAGCCATGGTCGGCGCTCCAACCCTCCCAACAATAAAGTGACTTTAGTTTCCATCTAGCTGATCCCTCTATCTCTTAACTGATTGCAACTTGGGAAGACAGGATGCTATTTACTGCTCTTTCCCCACCAAACCCCAAGGATAGGACAGAAATATTTCTCTGCCCATGGAAGGAGCACAAGCATAGAGTCAGATGCAAGCACACAGCAAGCGTAACAGCCCCGTCCAGGTCCTCAGGGGCACAGGGTTCAGAAACACCTACACTGATTTCAGCTGAGGGGTCCACTGCAGCTGGTTTTCAGCAGAAACAAACATGAGCATGAGCGGCAAAGCTCCCCAGGGAACAGGATTCTGAGGCAAGTGGGATTCCACAGCAATAAGACAGCGACAGCGGCCAACTGGAGGAACACAGAGCTTAGATGGGGAAATGGACACTAGGAAGGCAGAGGGACTGCACGCAGAGACATGTAAAACAAGTCAGTCTCGGAGAGGAGACGGTCTGGATGGGCATTTTCCCTTCCTCCATATGGAGAACACACACCGCATTTAACCCCTTCACGGCAGACCTACCCAAGCAAGCTCTAGACAACTGGTTTGACCTGATACGCCGGCAAAGCTAAAGTCGGTAAGCTCTTCTCTGCCGGCTCTCCTCTGCCCCCACACCACCGAGCCACTTCCATGTTCTCCAGCATTCTAGGAATGTGTATTTGGATTGAACCAAGAACAGGATTCAGGAACCTCGTTTCACTTGGCTGTTTCAGGGCTGGTGATTCACCCGAGATTCCTGAATTACACAGCAACGGAGCCGACGCGGAATCTGTTTTTTTTTTTCTCTTTTTCCTTTAGAGTTTTAAAAAATGAGATGCATGGAAAACTTGGGGTGGGGTTAACTGAACTTCAGATTTGCTGAAGAAGCTATACTCCTCAAGTGTAAGAAGGTATATGCTGCTGAAGGAACCTGATATTACCCAGACACCTAACTCAGACCTCTCTGGCTAAGACAGAGCCGAAACCAGGAATATCATCTTGGAACTTTACTTTTGTTGAACTTATGAATTTTGGATTTTGATGTAATTGAACTTTAACTGAAAGGGCAAGAGGATGTGACTTTAAGGATGTCAGTTTCTTCCTGGGAATTTAATCATGAGAATTTAAATTTGGGCCACGTTAAAGTTGCTGACCTGTAACACTTGGCATATTTCTACTCTCATTTAAGCTTGTTGCTTAACTTCTGAGGAGTTTTAACCATCATTCCAGTTGGGCAAAATGTGAGATAGGAAAGAGAATAGAGAGTAGATTTTTAGCCTAGTCCACGGGGAGTCAGAAGAGTGTGCTCTTCTGACCTATCTTAGAGTTTTCAGAAGCACACGCTGTGCTGCTGCCACTGCTGATCCCAGGAGGACATGCCACGAGACTCACAGGTACAAGAGGTGTGGCCCCAGGAAGAGGGGACCTCAGGACCAGGTCCCGACAGACCCTGGACTCCTTTCTCCCCTCACTGGCGAGAGGTTTCATTATTAAGCTGAATTAGTTAAGGAAACAAAACGCCCATTGCCCCTCTCCTCATCTTTCCATGACGAGGAGAAAACTTTCACTCCAACCAACAGGCAGAAACCATAGGAAGAGCACTTCTGGCATCTCTCCCCTCCTTATTCCTCCCCACAGGAGGAGAGCAGGCTTCAAAGCCATGTGTAACGCGGTTACGCCCGTCAGCCCTGCCTGTCCTCAGTGTGCCCTCATCCTTGGCTTCCCTCTAGAATTACTTTCTATAGCAGCTCTAACTAGTCAAATTTCAAACAAGTGTGAACTTTTGTGAAAGACCGACCATTGGGCTGCAGATCCAGGCCATGCTCCCCAATTCCAGCTCTTCCAACAATATTTATTTATTGGTGATATCTATTTTCATCCTTCTGAATTCTAAAAGGGGCTATGAGTGAAGGCGGGCTGGAACCATGATTAAGCATCATCCTCATACTCTATTGCATCCAGGCCCCAGAAAAAAAATCACCTCCTCTTTGAGCTGAGATCCGGGCCTGGGAATAAAGCTGAGGACACCAGGTTGAAGGAGCGCCCCTGAGTAGCTGCACCCTTACTCTGAGCCCCTTCTCTTTTCTTATACGTCTCTCCCAGAGAACTCCCTGCTTAGCTTGAGTAATATTAAAAAATAAATATCTTAGCTAAAAAATTATAAAAGGAAATCTGTAGAAGGCAAAAATACATTGCAAGTTCATAAATTCAAAGGATGATATAATGATACTACCATGTACACATTCCATTTACATTTTCAAATTCTTTCTGACACGTCCACATCCGGAAAGCTGATTAGAAATTAAACTATTTTGAGAAACTGAAATTTTCAGACAATCCTTTATGCACTTACCAGACATACCTTCATTATTATTTAAATTACAAACATTTAGGAAGTTGAAATGCTCTTTCATGTGGGCGTCTAGGTTGGCTGTCGTTTTGGAAACAATATCCTGTGACAGTGGTTCTCAAAGCGTGGTCCACAAACCACAAGAGTCCATGACTCTTTCAAGAGGTCTGCAAAGTCAAAACTGTTCACCTTTGTGACTTTTACCACGAAAACATTATTTACCTTTTTTCACTATGTTGACACTTCTATGATGGTGAAAAAGCAATGGTGGATAAAACTGTGGGGACTTTTGCACAATCAGGGAGCGGCACCAAAACGTACTAAGTGCCACTGCGCTCTCCACTGGCGTTTCACTTGAGAATGCTCTTGATGAAGGAGTAGAAATGATTGATTTTATTAAATCTCAACCACTGAGCGCCTATCTAAGTGAAGAACTGAGAGATACATATGAAACATCTCACTGTGTACTGAAGCGTAGTAAGGAAAAAGCATTTGTGTGACTGTCTGAGTCATGACTAGCTGAAGCAGCTGCTTTGGCACGCATTACCATTTGTGCTTGAAAGAACAACAGGTAGACAAACTATAGCTATTCAGACTCGAATATGTGGCAAACATTTTCTCCAATGTGAACAAAGTGAGCGTGTCACTTCCAGGAAAATAACTCACGGTATTTGTTGCCAATGATACAACTGAAGCTTTCAAGCAAAAATTAGAGTTTTGGAAAACTTGTACCTACCACTGTGAGCCTGACAAGTTCCCAATACTTAAAAACTCACTGGATAAGATGGGCGCTCAGAATAACCCACGTGACTTTGTTGATAACGTATAATGCACTGTATCAACATTTGGATGATCTGTGTAACTCGGCGAGCCAATTTTCCAAACTCCGAATGCATTCTATTCCAAGTCATACATGGGTAGAAGATCCAATCAAAGTGCAATCCAGAACAACAGTTTTAATATAATAGAGCACAGAAAGATGAAGCATAGGGTTTCTGATTCCACACTACACCTAGTCTTTAAGAATCTATCATTTGTTGAGTTTTACAGTAGCATCAAAGAACACCCCAAATTACACCATAGGCTATTAAAGCACTCCTCCCTTTTCTACCTTGCATCTGTGTAAGGCTGAAAGCTCTTCATTCTCTTCAGCCAAAACGACAAAAATTGAATACAGAAACAAACGCGAGAACCCAGCTATGTTCTATTAAGCCAGACATGTGACTGTAAAATGATGTCACTTTCAATATTTTTTTTCTTTTTGAAATGCTATATTTCCATTTTCCATCAAGAGATGCTATTCATGTCAACCTATAAATGGATCTTTATGTGAATTAACCTATAAATGAATTAAACAAATATTTTTTTAAATGTCTTGGTTTTAATTTCTAATATGCCAAATATCAACAGATATTACATAAACAAAAGCTTTTTAGGGTCCTCAACAATTTTTAAGAATATTAAGGCATCCAAAGATCAAAAGATTTAAGAATAGCCAATCTATGATAATAATTATTTGAACAACCACATTGAGGAGTACCTACTTTATACTATGCTAGGTACTGGAGCATTTGAGATACAAGGCAACACCCTTGCCCTCAAGGAACTTCTCATTTCACCGGCAGTGTTAACTCTCAATTATAATAATTTTACTGTAAAGAAAAGAAACCCTTCATTTTAGGTTTCTTACAGGCATGTCTTTTACATCTTGATGTCTCCAATGGCAACTAATGTTGTAATATGGCACACAGGAATGCCTAAATGCTTAGTGAATCTACATGATGTGCATTTGATTTATGCATCAGAAACTCATATATTATGCCATGCAATTAGGAAATATGCCTTATCTCAGCATTTTTATATAGATTTCAGACACCAGTTGCTCACGATGGTGAAAGATGCACTCCCATCCTTAGTGAAAAGACAGTATTAGCACCGGAAAGACGCTGAAGTTACAGCTACAATGGAGCCTTTTGATTGAGACTTTAAACTTATGAAATAAATTTTAGTTTTAGATCATATCATGGTTTTTAAGATAAATTTATTCTTCCAGCAAGTAGTCTAGATAAATTTATTCCTCTAGCAAGTAGTCTAGATAACAGAATAAGGGAGGATATAGCAGCCTAGTTCAAGAACTTGAACAGTCATGTGAAAAAGAGATGCCCTTATGCTGTTTCCACAGCTTCAGAAGGCAGAACCAAAAAGTGGGAAATATAAGAAGAAAAAGAAAGACTCCTTATACATATGTGTGTGTGTATAAATAAATAAAGAAGCAGAGGTAGTGCCTTAATTATCAATAGAAATGACGCTTGAAGGTCAGAGGTCAGACTAGAGAAGAGGTTCTCAAGAATTTTTCTGCTCTAACTCAAAGGAGATACATTCCCATCAAAAACAAACGGTAGGAGCTGAAACACAGGGTGCACGTGGGGTGGGGAGAGGGTGGTGAAGGCCTACCCAATTCCAGGTTGAGAAGCATCAGGCTTCTAGGATACTAGAAGACCTCTTCTACTTCTGTGATTACCTGGGGTTTTTAAAGAAGGATTCGGGTCACCTTCTTAGTAGCATTTCCTAAGTAGTATGAGGACTTCCCACGTCCTTATTTTTGGATGTAGCTATACCAGCAATTGAGAGCGAGTGTTGAGTGTAAAACACGGAGGCTGGGGTTACATGCAAGCACCCCCTTATCTAACCACATCATGTCTGAGCCAGGCAAAGAGTGTTCTGACCCGCATTTCAGCTCTGTCGACCTTGTTCCTGATTTCTAACTCACTAACTTGTTCTCCGACCCTTCTACAAAAATGTTTCTAATTACGGAATCGGAAAAGCAACAGGAGAGCAACTCTGACCTGACTCGGCTGAAACGCGACAATTCAGAACTGGAGCCAACTCACTTTAAACATTTGTATTCTCTTCCCTTCTGCATATTCATCACCTCGAATGGCGTGCAAATTCACTCTTGGCCTACATGACATAATGATGCTTTGTGAATGTTCTCCCCAGGATTTCTACAAATTCTGCTAGTGCAAACGACTATTACCATGAAGGCGAAGAGCCTCCTCTGGCTTACTTCATTATGGAATGGGTACTAAACTCAGGCTTTGGGGATATTCCTCTCTGAATAGATTGCTTACTGTTCTCGTTAGGCACTCTGGATGTTCACCAGCTCTTTCCAAAAGTTTGGCTCTGAATTAAATGTGGGTAAACGTTTAAAAATGCACACTATATGTGAGTAGTATACACCTATTTTACATTTTTAACACCATGTACAAGCTGTGGCAACATCTGGTGTTTTGCAAACTTGGCCACATCCAGCCGCATTTCCTTTTCCAAATGTGTCCTCTGACATGTGAGGGTTGTATTTCAATATGAACTTTATACTCTCTCTCTAGGACAGCACTGTGTGATTTCAAACATGCATTGTATCTAAACTTTATACTTTCCCTCTCTGAATGGAAAATTTAAAGCTTGCCAATTAATAAAATGAGAACAAATATAAAGCGAGACTAAAGATATCAAATTAACTTATCTCCCTCACTTTTCTATACCTTATTTGACTTAGTAGAAAACTACCTCTTAACATAGTTTACAGTAAAAGAGTATCTTGCTGAGAATTACACCATCTGAGCTAAGAGAAAGCAATGCCACAATTAACTGACTCAATCCCTACTGGGTCAGCTGTGCGTCTTTTCCTCAGGAAAACATGCACATATGTCCACAAACAACTGTGTCATACATATTCTCGTGGCTGGAGGGCATCTTAAAGATATACAATTAAGAAACTAAGGTGATGAGAATGTGCTGTAACTTAAAATCACCTGACGTAAAACATCATAAATACCAACTAAAACTGAGTAGACTCTACATGCAACTCCTAAGTTGGTTTAATCAGGAGTAAATAATTGCTGTCGGAAAGTCTAGGCTGTCCGTCCACCCCATATCCGTGCTCACAATTCGCACGTGGGCCTGGCTGGCCATGCCGGGCTTTGTCTCTGCCCTCACATAAAATATGTAAAAGCTCCCTCACCCTGGGCCCCTCCATCTTCCCGGCCAGTCAGGCTGTTTGTCAAGCTCCTTCAGTGAGTTCATAGGTCCCAGCTCTGGAGCCATTTCCTTGGATTTCACCTCCCCGCTGGCTGCAGCCCCTTCCCTCCAGTACGTACTTCTGGCACTGCTAGTACTTACTTGGACTCAAACCTCTTCTCATCCTTGGAGATTCACCCAATATCTGCTGGACTCTTGTCTTTCCCCAGACATTGTGAGGTTCCTGCTGGGCTTTCCTCATTTAGACTCAGCCCTGCTCTGGAAACATCCCGAGACAGGGTGCTCCGCTTGGACTGAAAATGCTTGGGGCTCTCTGGCCCCACTGGTCTGCCACAGTCCCTGCAAAGGCTCCAGGTCCCTTGACTCTAGCTGTTTGTTTCTATGACTTCTTAGAAATAGTACCATTCAGTGGTTAAGAGCAAAGACCCTGGAATAAGCCTCCTTGAGTTCAAATTGTGGCTCCTCTATTACCAAATTAACTTTGTTGAACCTCCGTTTCCTCACCTATTAAAAGTAGGATAATACTATCATCTATTTCAAGATTCCTCAGTCACTGCCTCTGCCTGAAGAAGGCAGAAGTTAACAGAGATTCCTGAGGCTAAACCACGTAGCTGGTTAAGTGGCAGGTTCAAACTTCAAAGCCATATGACTCTGAACCCGCGCTCTTTTCAAATATATCACGCTATATCCCTTTACAATCATCCTTACTTTTTTCCTTAAAAACAACAAAAATGATTACCTCCTCTTTATAGCAGTGGTTGTAAAATTTAAAACCAAGTTATTAACTAAATTCATTGAATTACAATAATGAATGAAGTCATTGGTTACCCACAACTATTAATCTAGCCGGTTAGTTAAAAGTAGCATTCCCCACAGATGTTTGAACATCTATCTACCTGGGCCAACCTCCAAATGAATGACTTGGATTCTTAGCCTCTACACTCAATTTTCATGATAATAATAGCTATAATAAAAATTCATGGGCTAGGGTCCTGGGCAGACTTGCCAACCTGGGGGAAAGAGGAGGCAGCAGCAAAGGCAGGGAAGAGACAATGAAAGGAAGCTCCAAACGCTATGCAGTTCAGCAGTTGAGACCAGCGGCTGGGAGGTTTTCCAGGAGAGACGATGCCCCGTGTCCAAGCAATGAGAAATTCACATTTGTTGGATAGTGGTGTCTGGGTGAGAGGGCAAGAAGGGGAGGAGAAGAACCCACATTGTATATTTTGTGTGAAACTCTACAATGTTGAAGGATCGAGAGGAGAAACTAGAGTCCAATTAAAGGGCTCAGACCTGGGCATGGAGCGGACATTGGAAATTGCCACACAGACTCACATGGGTAATTCTACCACCAAGTCATGTACTACGCAGCATTCACGTGAAACTTTTTTAAGACCTGGACTTAATCGTCTCTAAGTTGTTAGCCTGGCTCTGAGTGCAAGTAACATGGGCTTGGCACTGGAGGTTCTTTCCACTTGTCGATTGGAAAGAACAGGATGGAATATTTACTATAAAATGACATATTATGAGAACTATAACATGAACAACATGTACGTGCAAATTAGTACAGTTAAGCCTGATTTATATTACCTGCACAACTGTGATAGAGAAAATGATCGACCAATTAAAATACCTCATGCTTAACAAAAAACAAAACTGCCAAACATGTTAAGTATTCCCTATTTCAAGAAAGCAAATGAAAACAAAATCGACAGAATGTAAGAGCAATTTTCATTTCTTCGAAAGCTGCCAATCTACTTTAAACTCTTATCTTTTTGGTTACCTTGGTCACAGCTTTTGGAGAAAAGGTCACTGAATCCACCACAGCGATGAGGTCACCTGGGAGGAGACGATCAAAGTACTTCATGCAGACGTCATAGGCGCACAGCCACTCGGGGGAGGATGCCGGGACTTGTTTAATGAGGTGAGGGTCTCCAGTCCAGAACAACTTCTGTAACCAGATGGTGTACAGAGAGCTGGGGGAAAGCATGCGCCCATCCTTTTCAGGGATTTTGGGAACAAGTTTGGAAATGGATAAGATATTTTGACTTGAAAGGACTGGCTCCAATGCCTCAAGAGGATTCATGTTTTCATCTGTCAGCTTTTTGTAATTAAGACCTATCGGAAAAAGGGGAAAAAATGAGAGTAGTTCATTCCAAGATAACCATACAGGAGCTTTCAGGAGCCCCTCTGCGTGGCTGAATGAAAAGATTTAGTCACAGCACAGCTTCGTTTGCCACTGAGATCCATCGGAAGATCTGATTTCCAATCCCTGCCTGCAACTTAACCAACTGTGCGACCCTGAACAGGTCACTCAACTGCTGTGAGCCCCAGTGTCCTCATTTGTACCCTGGAGATGGCAGTATCTCTTCGCTTCTTTAATCCCCCCATGGCACCTATGTCTTCTATCAGTGCTCTCACCAAACTGCACTATATTCATTTGTTATTCGTCTAGTATCTCATCAACTACCTGAAGGCAGGGATTGCATCTTACTCCCTTTCCTCTGTGTCTAGTCCAGGGTCTAATTCAGCTACTCAGTAAACCACTGATAAACTGAAGTAAATACTCACAGTTGTTATGAATAGCAGATGAATGCAGCTTTGCAAGTGCCTTGTAAATTGTAAAGTATCATACAGATTTGAGAGGTATTAACACGGTTAATTTCTTAGTTATGAGCTAAAGACACACAGACACCCCTCTAAATATTTCCACAATTTATCAAAGATTCAAAGGCTCTTATTTTAAGGGTTCCATACATACTTTAAACATGTAGGTCCACTTAAGTGAAATTCTGCCAAATTGCCTATTGGGAAGTGTCTCAGCCTTGTCATTTATGTAGATAAAATATAACCAGTGGAAGCAGGGAAAAAACCTTTGGCGTACTAGTCAGAAACTTCGGATTTTAGTACCAGGTCTGTGTAAGTCATTGTGTGACTTAAGTTTCTCCAGTATTTAATTCCCTCAACAGTAAGTAAAGGAGTTGGAGACAGAATAAAGTCTATTAGCATAAAAATACTGTGGTTTCACAGTTATGCCAGCCACAATGCAGGAACAGGACTGTATACAGAAAATTGCCCTAGATTAAATTTAAAGAATGAGTTCAAGCAGGAAAATGATTAACTTACCTGATGCAACTACCTTAAATTTCTTTAGCAGCCGAATGTGGGTTTCTGGTTTAATGGTGTATTTCCCCAAATCTGCACAGCCACAGCCTTCCAGCAGAGTGAAATAATACAGCAGTCTTTCATGATCGACGCCATCAATCGTGGGGTAAATGTACTTGACCATGTGCTTGTGAAAGGCTTCGGGACAGGCCTTCAACGTCTCGAAGAGACGAAGGGACTGGGCTCGGTTTTCAATTTCTACTGTGGACAACCTGAAATTAAGAGACAAAGAAAGTATGTTAAGATTGGTAAGATTTGGTTCCTTTATTAAACAACATGGTTTTTTGGTTTTTTTTTTTTTGGAAACCTAGGAAGAAAGGCTACTTCTTACAAATCCCTTCTTGCTGCCTAATCAAAGACAGGGAACCACCAGTGTGTGCAGGTAGTTTATATAAAGGGAAACAAATGTGTTTCAAATGGTACTGTATGATTTTCACGTTGTCTCACGTGGGTCTACAGGACCCTGTCGTTCTCTACAGAGAACTGCCCGGTGCTTACTAGCTAGGAAATGAACCCAGATCTGTCACCTTCTACTGTGCATTATTTATTCATATCACAAGAAAAATTTAAAACCTGAGCTTCCTTACAGAAATGTAAACAAATTTATTATTTCAGGAATTTAGGAAATAGAGAAGTGAAGGAACAACCCCAACTTTTAGGCATAAATTTTATATCAAAGAGGCTTGAACTGATAGTAGACATAACCTCGATACTGTGTTCAAACAATTAAAATAGGAAAGAAGAGATACTTGCACTTTCACTTGAATTATCTGCAGTAACGAATGCCACTTGAATAAAGCACATATCAATATTTTCATCCTGACTTAGCTGTCTTTATAATGTTATTTTTTTTTTTAAGTCATTTAAGGTTAAACTCTTGAAAAAAAAAATTTAAGGACTTCTGCTTGGTTGATCAGTTTGTGTTTTTTGGGTGACGGGGAGGGCTTAATTTTGCTCTCATGCTTCTCCCTGGACAGAACACAGTGCCTCCTGCCCAGCATAATCCCAATGTCCCACACGGGATGAGTTTCAAGCTTTCTAACCGTAAGAGGCCTTCAAGCGGCCTTTGGCACTAACAGAAACTCCCAGCTTCCAGGGTTCGTAAAGCAGCAATGAAAGTACCTGGGAGCAGGAAGTGAGACCTCTGACGGGATCAAAGTTAGGTTTCATATCGTTTAAAAGCAACTCTTCTGAAATACGATACCCTGTTTATCGGAATTCCCCCTAAGTGCCAAGACATGTTTTTGTTTTACATAAAGTTAATACACAATATACTTTAAAATTTGTATCAGGATGTGATAATACTTGGGATAACAGCAGCGATTTATAAAGTCAAAATATCAAGCAATTCAAAAATGCTCTTTTAACTTTCACTTCAAGAGAAATTCTATTTTTCTATTAAGACACGGTTCAAGCATTTACAAAAATATCCCTATCTATAAAAATGTCCCTGGTCTATAAAAATGTCCCAGAGTATCCGTCTATTCATAACATGCTTTAACTATTTATTACTTTGCCTGTCTCCCTCACTAGACCATGTACCACTTGATGGCAAAGATGATACCACATCTTCTTCAGCTTTAGCTTCTCAGTACCAAGCACCAGTGTGTGGTACAAAGGAAACACTCGACACGTGCCTTATGAATGCCAAATAGATGGGAGAATGAACAAAAACTTAGGTGTCCTCTACGGACAAGGCCCTGTGCTCAGCACTGGGGAGGGTACAGAGTTACAACACAGAGCTCTCATCCAGCAGTGTGGAAATCCAGTTGCATTATACATACTTAAAAAACACTGCAGGGGCTTCCCTGGTGGCGCAGTGGTTGCGCGTCCGCCTGCCGATGCAGGGGAACCGGGTTCGCGCCCCGGTCCGGGAGGATCCCACATGCCGCGGAGCGGCTGGGCCCGTGAGCCACGGCCGCTGAGCCTGCGCGTCCGGAGCCTGTGCTCCGCAACGGGAGAGGCCGCAGCGGTGAGAGGCCCGCATACCGCAAAAAAAACAAAACAAAAAAACACTGCAGAATAATGGTGTGGGCTGACAAAGGACATGCAATTATATTCCAGTTACGAGTGGGGTCACTAAAGCTGTCATTTCAGAGGAGGTAGATATCGATGACACCAGAAGGCTTATTGAGAGAAGTACTTGAGCTTGGTATTGCAGAAAGGAATGAAGCAGAAATAATATGAACAAAAGTATCAAGACAAGAAAGCACAAGGCCTGTACAGGAAATAGTGAGTATAAATGGACAGCTATTTCAAAACTCTTCGGATACTATCACTATTCCAAGAATGCAAGGTCACCCCTGAAAGACACAGGCAGACCTTGTTTTATATTGTGCTTTGCTTTACTGCACTTCACAGACATTGCATTTTTTTTTTTTTTTTTTTTTTTTTTACAAATGGAAGGTTGGTGACACCCTTGGGTCAAGCAAGTCCATTGGTGCCATTTTTCTGACAGAGTTTGTTCACTTTGCGTCTCTGTGTCGTATTTTGGTAATTCTCGCAATATTTCAAACTTTTTCATTATTATTATATCTGTTATGGTGATCTGTGATCAGCGATCTTTGATGTTCCTATTGTAATTGGGCATTGTTTTAGCAATAAGGTATCTTTTAATTAAGGTCTGCACATGATTTTTAGACATATTTTCGCACACTTAATAGACTATAATATAGTGTAAATGTAACTTTTATATGCACTGGGAAACAAAAACATTCATGTACTAGCTTTATTGTGATATTGGCTTTATTGCAGTGGTCTGTAACCAAACCTGCGATTTCTCCCGTACTGTACACCCAGTGGTATATGAAAGTCACAGAACTCCTGATGTTCCTTCATAACTTGCAAAGTAGAGTCTGAAAACAATGCAGTGAAGAAGGAAATAAGAAACGGCGTCATCCCATTAAGATGATTCATGTTGACAAAGACTTGCAATCAGAGCGACATGCCCGATGGAAGAGGAAAGAAAGCCTGCACTTATTCCATGGATTACCGCGGCAGGCAAGTGAGAGACTGTCATCAGATAGGTTAAGTGACGCCTAAGACCAAGCGTCCAGATCTGTCTGGACTCTGCGTGGCTGGGGCTGCTCACCTAGTCACAAAGCAGCCATCAACCAATGGAGCTTAAGCACCCTCACTGACAACCATTTCAAACCCAGGATTCTTTCTGTGACAGACATGAGCTCTCTCTCAGGGGCAGTAATCTAAAAGAGTTCTCCTGTCACACTTCACTGCTATCCCCTGGCAAGCAGAGTACCTGAGACTCATCATCTACCAAAAGGACAATGGCTAAACCACAACAGCTTTACTCATCTGTGCTCGACTCGATTCTGAATCCAGTCTCTCTCAGTCAACGTCACTTTCCCCCCTAGCCCACCCACCTATTCTTCTGTGCCTGCAGTTTAGTTTGCCTGATGTGCAATCTTCCCTAATTATCTTGTCAAGAGAGATACTGGAATACTTTTTACTGACACCTGATAAACACGAAAACCTCCCTCTTCGGTAAATTACAAGGTACTAAGACCTTTCATAGATGCCAGTAATTGATAACCCATTTTAATAGTTCCCATTGAAAGATGCTGTTATCTTCCTTTTGGAACAAGAAATGAAATCTCTGCTTAGAAAACAATTCCAAAGAACCCACATTCAAGAGAGTAGGAAGAAATACCATGAAACTACTGTGGACTTTTCACTGATCAAATCAATGGTTACCCTTAAAAACTGCTTAAGTGGTTTTTCTAAGCTTTAGCTATAAGGCAACTAATTTTATATATATATATATATATATATATATATACACACACACATATATATAAATATATATATATACACATATATATATACACACACACATATATATAAGTATATATATGGTGCAAATTTAACTTTCAGAGATTAACTACAAGAAGAAAATTAGCATTAGTTGTACTAAAGGCACAAGGAATAAGTTATTAGTACTAATCCCATGATTAAGGGATTCTGTAATGGCTTCGAGTTGTCAATCAGCCAAAACTGTGATTCCAGAACAGCATGAATTGAAAGGACTTATATTCATGGAGGGAAACAAATTTATTTAAATGCACTTTACTTTACTCGATCTGAGACTGAGTGATAATACTGATACAATTCCATGAGTTGACTGAAGAGTAGAGAAAGAAGGCGAGAGGGACAGAGCTCCTGGGAAAGGCTGGAGAGAGCAAAGGGATGGGGTCCACTGGTCCACACAGTTCAGATGCAGAAACTTCTAAGCATTTCCCCCAAAGACTAATCCTAAAAGTGTGAAGATACAGAAATCCACATGAATGACCATGACCATGGGTGAACAGGCCTCCACCACTGATTCCTGTGGGAAGACACAATTCTACCCTCTAAATCACAACTACGCCGACCTGAGGGAAACAAACAGTCCGAGATATTTGCCACACAAATGCCTCAGAATGAACTTGATGTGGCAGACCTGACCTGCAGTGCTGCCTGACAGCTGAATATGTGATTATGCGGGGGAAACATGGGAAAAAAAATAATCATGGCCTTTTCCAGTTTTTCCAACATTTTAGCCAAGTGTCTTTGCAAACCAAACAATGAACTTTAACTTTGCAAGGTCACCTACACAGTTGATGAGAGAATCAATAATGAGTACCTTGGAGTCTGTTTCTTGTCACACTAATACTTGGTGAGTTCCTTTGTGGAACGTTTTCTGTGGACAGAGTGGTGACGTGGAAAGAAGCCCATGTGAATAGGCTTCGTCTCCTCCATAAGAACAACCCTGACCCCTTAAGCCTTTTCATTTCTCATAAAATGTCAATTCCGACTGGTTTATGTAGTCTCATATTATTACCTCTCTAACAAAAAAATATTTCAAAAGACACCATAGCACAGAAACAGCAATAGTCATCATTTACTGAACACATCTTATTATACGTTAAGTACTGGGTCATCTCATTTAATTCTCACAAAGCAGGTATACTATAACTGATACCACACTGTCCTGAAATATAATTGTTAAAAAATCAGATTTG
The DNA here is from genome assembly GCF_002837175.3 of Physeter macrocephalus. Lineage (NCBI taxonomy): Eukaryota > Metazoa > Chordata > Mammalia > Artiodactyla > Physeteridae > Physeter > Physeter macrocephalus. The sequence goes on from NC_041225.1 coordinate 36,252,092, forward strand.
CAATGTTAGGCTGATAGCGGTCAGAGGGTGAGTTCAGTAAAGTAATCTGGTCTGTTTCCAGAATTAACAATAGCAACTACTTTTTTTTCCTTTGAGCATCTAATACATGTCAGGCATCTTGTATAAATCTCTCAAATCTCAGAGCAATTCTGCAAAATGGAATAAGAATACTCATTTTGCAGAGGAGGAAACGTAGGAATAGAGGGATGAAACAACTTGCCCACCACGTACACACTAGAAGGAGGTCACAGAGCCACGATTTAAAACCCAGACCTGCAGGATCCAAAGACTGTGCACTTTCCACAAGACGAAAACAGGCCCCAAAATGCATCTTTTTGCTTATTACATTTTGTGCCAGTGTCAGGAATTGTTTCCTATCTGGGGGAAAAGTGGCCTTAAGAATCACAACATGGAAAGGAAGGCTGCAGATACATGGAAACAATTGCTTCCATTTTGGTGATGGTAGTAATTAGTTCTTCCATTTTTAGGACTGGAAGATTTCTTCTAATGTACAATGCAAATCACAGCCTCGGTCATGATCAGGATCATGGTCCTTTAGGCCAAAGAAAGGTCAAAATTTTATCTATGGCTCAATTTTAAAAAATAAGTAAGACCTATGACCTGAATTTCTACATTCAACCTTCCTACTCTAAATGGATTTTTCCTGGTTTGAATTTTTACTTATCTTCTTTTTCAATGTTATAACATACTTTTAAGAAGCTAGGTTGCCTTAAATCCCCTCTCTACACACCAACTATTATCAAACTCCTCAACTAAGTCAAGAAGAGAAGGCCAGAATTGAGAATTCTTTACCATGTGACAATCTGGACACAAACCTGCCTATGAGCGACAGCTACCCTCAGGCAGAGATTGTGTGTCACTTCTGTTTCAGTGCAGGAAAAGGCAGACGCGTTATAGTTCATTCACCTCCGCACAGCTACAGCACGCTCTTGCCCATCCTTATCCTTGAGACCAAAAGAATCCTACCAGGGAATATGAAACTGGCTGCGCAAAACAGCACAGCACAGCACAGAGTCCCTTCCCAGGGGCCAGAAAGAGGCAGCACTGAACTAACCAGCAGAGATGAAGAGGTATCACGATCTGCCACCCAAGCAAAATCACTTGGATAATTAATCCCCTGGGTGATGGAAAAGTACCTACTAGAGTGAAATGAAAATGTAGAGGTTGTATGGCCTTCAGGTCTGCTGTTTAAATAAGAAGGAACAGATGGAGTGTTATCAAGGCTGACAGTGAGAGGTACTTCTGGCCCTTATGCAGGCCTTTGCTCACTAGGCTCCATGCGCTCCAGCCACAAAGGCGTTCCGTTCCTGTAGTTACTCAAAAATGCCAAGAATGTCCCTGTCCCACAAATGCCTGAAATGCATCCCCTCTGCCTGAAACGCCTTTTCTTCCATTCTCCAATACTGAGCTCTTTTGACGTCCACAAGAGGCCTTTCCTATCTGCTCCTTGTGCATTTCCTTTATGGTACTTATTATGACCAGCAATTTCTGTTTTAGTTGTTTTTAACTGTGTGTGTGTGTGACGGGGGTCTCCCCAATTAGAATATAAGCTCTATAAAGGTAAGGATGTGTCTGTCTTGTTCAGCATTTAAACCTATGCTTGGAACACAAAGGTACTAGGAAAAAGATAATAATAATATTTAATGAATAAACAAATGTGGTACTATTCTATCAGCTAGAAACATCCTCTGCCATTTCAAAATGATCCCATATTCAAAACTTAAAGACACACATGGAGTCAGCAGAACTGGCAAGAACAGTAACAGGAATGATCTCGACAGTATTAAAGAGCCGCCCGGCTACACGCTTTCCACAGATTTTCTCTCATCTCTACAACCACACCAGGTGGGGATGGTGGTCTCCTTAACTGAGAAAACCGTGACTCCAGAGGATTAAGAGACGTGCCCAGGTACACAGCTGGGGTTATGGGCAGCAGAGCTGGATCTTGAAATGTGGCCTGACTCCAAAACCCATGCCCTCACGGGTAGTTAATGTTGTCTGTAAGATGCACCGAAGTGTCTAGCACAGCCTAGAGGTGAAGATGGCTGTGAAGGCTGCAGTGAGTGAGAAATCAGCCCCGAGCTCAGGGAGCTGAACACGCCCTGGGAGAACCAGTGACCGCCAGAGGGAGCCGACGCCAGGTGTACAGAGCCGCTCAAAGCCACCACTGATGTTGAAAACTACCAAGAAAAAGAAAGAAAATGAGGAAGAATAAGGGGAAAAAGGAGACCAGGAACTCAAGTTTGGGTGTTTACGACCATTATCTCTTTCTTAAAGGAGTGAAATTCCAGGAATAAACTACCATTAATTATGGATCATGTGTCAGGTACGGTAGGTTTGATATTTCACCAGGAAGTCATTTAATTTTTATGACACCTCACTTAGAGTAAAGGAAAATGAGTTTCAGAGAATTGAATTCTCTGGTGCAGGGACACACAGCTGGAGAGACACAGGATCTGCTCTAGGTTTCTTGATTGGAAGGCTTCTGCTCTATTGCACAATGCTGCCTCACCCAACCTGTGTGTTTGCTTATCTGTACATTTGGTGAGACGAGGAAATACCTCCGAATTCAACCAAGAGGAAGGAGAATGTAAAATTATAGAAAAAATCAACTTCAGGGGGGAAGATGGCTTTTATAAAGGAACGGTAATACAAAACCCTAAGATACAGAGCTTTATTTTTCTTGCAGCTCTGACCTATTAACTTCCCATTGGCATTGACTCAACAAGTAAATATTGGGCAATTTCTATTGTACTAACAAGGCTGATCGTTAATACTTGTGTTACTGAGCTGGACTGAATAGGAAGGCAAACAACAGGCTTTTAAGTAATGAACATGAAGCACCAAACGCCACTTGCTAAATCAATATTAGGTGTTTTGTCACTCACAAGTAATGACAAAACAGGAGGTAATGATTTCCTGCTTTTGTAACTTCCGTGCGTCTGTATAATCACACCACTATCAGGTATAATGATATGCTGGGAACAGTCCTGCAGGTTACTAGATTGCCTGATAATTTCTAATATATTCAGAGACCAATGGAGCATCCTGTTTGTACAGATATGACAACCTTTTATGTAACATTCAACGAAAGGAAAAAGATATTTAATAAAATGCCAAGATTTTTTTACGCTACTATGCGTATAATAAGAAACATTTATTTGAACATATTTCTATGCCTCAAAAATGGTGAAGTCAGTACAGTATTTATCATAGAAAACACTATTACCCATGTAGCAATTTCATAAATACTAAAACGTAGAGGGTAGAATTTCAAAGATATTAATAAAAATGAAAGATGATGAATTATAAGCAGGTCCTGACCATTCAATACTACCCCCACTTCTTGAAACTATTCCTTCCCACGGCTTGCCTAGAACAAGAGCCCTCCCTCTCGATTGCTCTTTTTGTCCCTTTTGCTAGCAGCTCTTCCTCCATCATTAATTGTGGAAGGTCCCCGAGGTCTGTCATAAGTCTTTCTCCTTTTCTCATTCTATGCTCACCACCCAAAGCACACCCACAACATAGCTTATTTATCATCTATGTGCACATGGCTCCCAAATTAGTATCTCCAGCTCCACCTTCTCTTTTGAATTCCAGATCTATAAGATGCACTGTCTACTTGACCTTTCCTCTTGGGAATTTCAATGTGTATAACTTTTCCATTCCTTTGCCTTTTCCTCACCCTCCCCTGAAATACCTTGTGTCCCTAACTAGTGTTTTCTGTCCCAAATGATGTCACTGTCCAAAAGGCAGACCAAGTAAAACCCTGGAGATAATTCTTGACCCTTCTCCTTTCACTCACCTTCACAGCTAGTTTATTCTTATTAATCAATTCATTTATTACCATTTATTTCACCTTCCAGGTATCTCTGAAACCCAGTCTCACCTCTCCTGTACTTTCAAAGCCCTACTCCAGGCTATGGTCACCCGTCCTGCAGTCTATTACTATCATAGCTCCCGAACTGGTCCATATATGTCTACGCTGGCCTCCCTAAAATCTTTCCTCAACATGGTCGCCATAGTGATCTTATCAAAATGCCAATCTGATCATATTACCTCCCTCTCTTTTACCAGAATCTTTAAATACCCTCCTATTACTCTTGGGAAAGAGCCCACAGCCCTGGATAGGGCCTGTACGGTCTGGCTGCAAGGTCTGGTTTCCAGGTTCTCAGCAGCCCCATCTCACCCCGTGCTCCACCGCCTCTCAGGGCGTCACCATACTACCCATCTGTTAGGCTCACAGACATCACGTTCCAACCTGTCAAAGGGCTTTTGCACTCAACTGTTTTGCCTCCCTAGAAAATGCTTCCCATCTCCTCGTAGCGTACTTAATTTTGAGTCACTATTTAGGTCTCAGCTCAAGAGTTATTTCTTCAGGAAAGCCTTCCCTAACTGTGCCAAATCCCCTATTTGGGCTCTCTTACACAGTGCCTATCACAGCTTTAATGTCACATTTGCTTATGTCATTATTCAATTATAACCTGTCTCCCACCATAGACTATGAGTTCCAAGAGAGCTGAAATTTACTGACTATTGTAACCCAGTACCTAACACTGTTCCTAGTACACAAGAGATTGTCAATAAATATCTTCGAATAAACGAATGAATTCAAGTCTCAAACTCAGGACTATTATTACTGAAAAACAAAAACTAAGACTACCGTTAGCATATTGGTATGTCAGAGACATATGAAGAGAGACTGTACAAAGACACTGGTGTACTACAGCTCAAAAGGAAAAGTGAAATTGAACAGAATGGCTTCAAGACTCCTTTAAAATAGACTCTGAAAAGAAAGGCATGGAAATAAACTTGCATAAGAGTTGTGTGCTTACCCACTGTCGGTGAACAGGAACTCCAAATGGGTCATGAAAACTTCCCAACAGGAGACACTGTAGCGCTGGGCCAGAGAAAGAGCAATGCTGTAGACGTTCTCCTCAAGCGTCCTTCACGAATGTCCGTCAGCCAGAGGGAAGGGGAGGAGAGAAACACATGACCTTAATCAGCAAAGAAGATGCTCATTAGGACCGCTCTCCAGCTGAGAGGGGCGCAGCCAGCACAGTCCTTAATAAGACATTTCACAGTAATTCAGGAAAAGTACACAGAAGGAATTTTAATGCTCTTTTCTTCTCTGTGGTGCATTGCAATTGACCAAGGAATTGTCTAGATCAGTGGACCTCAACCGAGGGTGATTTTGTCCCCCAGGGGACATGTGACGATGTCTGGAGACATTTTTGATTGTCACAGTGGGTGAGGAAAAGGAGAGAGCTGCTGGCATCTAGCAGGTAGAGGTCAGGGAGGCTGCCGACCACGCTACAATGCTCAGAGCAGCCTTCCCACAACGAAGACTGACTCAGTCCAAAATGTACTGAGATCAAAAGATTCTGATCTAGATACCAGCGCCTACAGTCACAAAGCAGTGGAAAGGAAATGGATCCTCACCCTACAGATAGATATTTGAGAAAGCACAGTTAGTCACTCAACAAATTCCTGCTTTCTACGTTGGGCCAGCTACTGTGCTAGCTGCTGAGGACATAAAAACAAATAAGATATTTCTTGAGGAACTTACAGCCTAATGGAGGATGTGAAATGTGAACCAGGAATCAAACAGAATGGGGGGAGTGCTAAAAGAAACGCTACAAAATTCTGTGAGGATGGAGACGAGAGAGTGACCAATCTGAGCTGAAGATTGGAGAGTAAACAAGGATTAAATAAGTAGGGGCTGTGAAGAGGGAGAAGAGACAGATGGGCTTCTGACAGAGGAAGCAGAAGGCGGGGGTGGTGTCACAACCATGACCATACAGGCCAGCTGAAGGACCTGTATCTTATCCTGTAGGCAATGGAGAGTCAGTGGAAAGTTTAAACCAGGGAATGGTATCATCAGATTTGAGAATCTCTAGGCATATAAGGAATTCTGGTCCAGAGCACCTACATAAAGGCCATTTTGGTAAGACTACTGCAAGACCCCTATTTCCCAGAAGTAGAGGAAATATAAGGATGGAATTCTTGGTTGGAAGAATGGTGGACAAAACCACAGAAACGGGAATGAAATACCTGTTATCATTAAGTAATACTGCTAAGACTGTACTTACCCCAGCTAAGGAAACCAGGACATTTATACATTTGATCAGCCTGGAGTTGGCAAATGTTTTCTGCGCAGAGCTCAATAGTAAATCTTTTAGGCTTTACCGCCATACAGTCTCCGTAGCATATTCTTCTTTCTATTGCTTTTTATTCTTGTTTTTCCACAAAGCTTTAAAAATGTAAAAAACGTTCTATGCTCATAGACTATAAAAAAGAGGCCAAGGACTGGGTTAAGTCTGTCAATGCCTGGATTATTAGGTAACTGCCAAAAATTACTTCTTGGGTTTCCCTGGTGGCGCAGTGGTTAACAGTCCACCTGCTAATGCAGGGGACACAGGTTCTGAGCCCTGGCCAAGGAAGATCCCACATGCCGCGGAGCAACTAAGCCCATGCGCCACAACTACTGAGCCTGTGCTCTAGGGCCCGTGAGCCACAACTACTGAGCCCACGTGCCACAACTAGAAGCCCGCATGCCTAGAGCCTGTGCTCTGCAACAAGAGAAGCCACTGCAATGAGAAGCCCTCGCACCGCAACGAAGAGTAGCCCCCGCTCGCCGCAACTAGAGAAAGCCCACACGCAGCAACGAAGACCCACCACAGCGAAAAATAAATAAATTAATTAATTAAAAAAAATTTTTTTTCTTAAAGTACTTATTGAATACCAATGTCTACGTGAGCGATGAGAATTCCTGGAGAATAGGGACCATTAACAGCTCACTCTTCCTATTGTGGGAGTCTGGCACAGTGCCTGACACCAGGTACATGCTCATTAAGTATTCATATCTTTATTATCTGATAAAAGTGGGGAGTACGCAAACTATACTCTGTTCTCCTCAAAGTCACCCTAACCACTGAGAATGTAATAACTAAGATACACAGACAACAAAGGACAACTATAGTGCACTCACAGAAAACAACTGCCATTAAAGTGGACATACAATTAGGGAGAAAATAAAGAATGGTCACATTTGAAGGTGGAGCTGCAAGACAGAAGGAAGCAGGTCCTTCGAGGATTCTTGTATGTGAGATGCTAAAATGCCATCTCCAAATCAGAACTGCTAACTCAGAAAACCCATAGACACTTTGAGACATTTTAAACAAGCCATCTAAAGACTGCTGTATATTTTTCTAACCAACAGATTGTGGAGAAGATTCTATTATATATTTATCAAAAGCATATATTTGTCCTCTAGGACATACTTCAAATAGCAAATGCCAGCTGGATACTTAAAAAGAAAAGACAAAGACCAAGCAAAATATTTGTAATTGATGATGTAAGGCATGCCTTAACAACTTTTATTCTGCATAGTAACCTCTCTTCTAAGAAACCAAGAGCATGGCACCAAGGATTACCAAATGCCCAAAGAAAAAGCCCACTGGACTTGGAAACAGGAAGCCCAGGCTCAACTCCTGGCTGTGTGACCTTGAACAATGCTTCAAAGCTCTGTGGTTCTCAGATTCCTCTTCCAAAAGTAAGGAGGTTGGATTAAATGATCTCTTTGGTCACTTTCAAATTGGATATTAAACGACCCTATGAAATTATGAACCTCCAGGAGAACAGAGGGGAAGAGAAAAAAAATTCTGTATTTCTCTTCTTAACTTAATTCTGCTATAGGTTGTTCCTACTCTCTCGCTTTGATCTCTCTGTTCCCCGCCTCCCTCTAAAGAGAATCTGGGGTGTCTTCTAGTAGGAAAGAAGCCCAGGCTAATATAAAACTGTTACAGAGTACCAAGGTTACTTTGCCAGTTTCTTTAAGATTTAAGAATAATGATGAAAAATAGCATATACCACTACCATAACCAAGCCTATTCTTTGTTATTTTAAGGTAACTTATCAGGAGAGAGAAATAATCGTTAAACGTTAAGCACAGTTTAACCTCGTTTCAAGGGCTGGAAGCCTAGACTGAACTGCGTACCAATGCTTCCTTGAGAATTCAATCAAGCAGTGTGGGGAGGGCACATGGTGTTGAAGCTGTGATGCCTCTGGCATGTGGCAGATCAAGGTTAAAGTCACAGTTGTGACCTTTACCACCTATGTAAACTGGGGCCACTTACTTTATATCAATAAGCCTCACGTTCTTTCGCTATAAGATGGGGATAACAACATTTTATGTCATAGGGTTATCTTTAAGGATTAAAAGGTGTTTATAAAATAAAGTTTACAGAGCATCTAACACAGTTCCCGGCCCATGATAAGCACTCCACAAATTGCGGTGTTAAAAACAAAACATACCTCTAACTTAATAACCATTGTGGGTGAACACACTTAAAAAGAAACTTTTTTTTCACTTTCCCACCATTTGACATGTAATTCTCATTTGATCTGAACTCATCTGATCTAAAACAAAAACTGAAGACGAGTATTAAAACCAAGGAGAATTCCATACCTAGAAAGGGACCTCCCCAACCATACTGTCATCTCACACAAGGGCTTGCTTTTCTCTTGAGAGCGGTAAGGGACAAAGGAAAAAATGGCAGCTGCTACAGGCCTCGAACAAGAGAAAGTGCTCAAGTGGTTGGCTCTTCTTTCTCTAGAAACCCAGGACAGATAAAGGTGTCCTGGACCCATAACACTCAGTGTCTCCTCTTGTATTAAGTCAACGGTACCTAACTTTTAACATACTGAGGAAATTAAACGGCCATGTAGTAGCAAAGTGAGATTCTAGCCAGGAATAAAGGGGAATCTTGTTTTGAAATTTCTATAGTAAGCTTGACACTCTTCACCCCTGATCACACTCTATCACCTCTAACATGGTACTGGTATTGGATTATCAACATCATGGGAAGCTTTTTTAATAATTCCCATCCTTACTACTTAAGTCTGCAGGCTCAAAATACTGTCTGCATCACTAATCCATTTGGGAAGACACACACATCCCTCACAGGACAGGAAGAAGTAGGGCAAAGTCCTGTTTTTAGCAACCATGAATGTGAATCTTCAGAGGACTATGATTAACAGTCCTGATAACTCAGCGCGTGCTTGTATGTTTTAAATCCGTCCCTTTAGGCGACGAAGGTATTCCTTACTCTGCCAGACCGAGGATGGTTTCCCGCTTGTACTGGTCATCTGCAGTGAACCGCTGCACATCCACACCCTTCCGCAGGCCCTGGAGGATCTGAGCCTGAGTGAAGTCCAGGAGGCGTTCGTTGTAGTACTGTAACTGCTTGGTCAGTGCAGCGAGCTCCTCGGGCCAGGCTTCCTGCCCATATCGAGCCACATGCCTGGTGACCATCCTGATTAGCTCTTTGGGATCGGCCTATGAGTAACAAAAAGACTAATTAAAAAAAAAAAAAAAAAGAGTAACAGTGGGAAGAAGAGCATGTCTGCCGGGCACCTGTTTGACCCTTCACACTGCTGCCATTTAATCAAGGCTGATAACCACCCTGAGGAGTGAATTGCAGAGGCGGTACGTTTTGCAGACCACAAAGACGGGACCCAGAACTGACTCTAGGAGCGGGTTTCTGGACTCCTGCTCTGCTCTTCCACCTTAAAAATCTCCACCCACTTAAAGAATAATGTATGCTTGCTTTTCCAACTACCATCATCCCATACCAGATCTCTTCCCCAATTATCTGATCATTTATAATAATTCACCCTGGAAGTAATTTTTATCATCACTGCCCCTAGATAAATTTTCTTTGGACCATCTAAGTGTTCTCAATAACAAAGAGCTGCAGTTCAATGATTCCACGAGAAATGCCTAAATAGCTAAGTAGAAGAATGTTTTCCCCAGGGACAAGTGAGGGGCAAAAACCCCATCCCTGTTCCTGAAATCATAAATTTTTCTAGTTTCATAAGACAGTATGCAACCAGTTTTTACTCTGCTCAATTTGGGGCTCAATGGGATACTGCTCCTTAAATCTAGCAGCTTCTTTAACAACAATACAATTATTCCAACAGAACAAAACCCAGAACTGAACAGCTGACTGGAAAGGAAAATAAGTCGTTAACCAACCACATTTATTTATATTAAAGTTGGTCCGGGTGTCAACAAAGCAACAGCAATGCAGCCATGATTCTGGAGTTACCTAATATGTGAACAACATGAACTCAATCCCTCCCAATTTCTGGGAAAATATGGCGCATATTTTAATACCAGCAAATTAGGAAGAAAACTCCAGAAATCTACCTTTGGTTCTCAGAAACACATCTAATTACTATAAGCCATCAGCATTTCTAATGTGTACGCCATTATTCTGAGCTACACATGAGATTTGTCAATGTCGAGTCCATATTACCTAACCTAGCCTGACATTCTCTCATGATCCTATTAAGGAACAATCTGGGAGTACCGAAAAAAACCAATTAAAGAAATCTTCTTGGAGTCCAGCAGGTGGATTTAAGAATAAGTCAACCTTACTCAATTTTTCCCCTACCCCTAGGCAGACACTGAGTCTTACTCTCAAAAACCACAGATACGTGTCTCAAGTCAAAAGACGTAGGTTTGAAAACGAATGCTCCGAAGTAAGCAGCTAGAAGACCATCTGTCAATCATTCAACAAGTATTTTTTGTGCACCTATCATGTACCAGGTGATGTACTAAGATGCGACCCTTTCCTCCGAGAATTCAGTCTATGAGGAGAGACAATCAAGCAAACAGTTATAAAATGGTGTGATACAAGTAAGCACAGGGTGCTACGGGAATACAGAGGAGTGGGACTTGGGCACGTATCAAGGAGGTCTTCTTGGAAGAGTTAATTTCTAGGCTAACTGCTCAGGTATCAGAAGTAAAATGGCCAGAACAGGGAGACAAATTCTGCTAAAGGGGAGAGTACGTGCTAAGCCTGGATGGCTACGGCCTGATGGGAAGATGGAGTGAATAAAGCTGATCTAACTGCAATTAGAAGTGATTTGGGAATAAGCTGCGTACGCCTGGTACTTCTGGCAATGGATACAGGCGGAGGAGACCCCGTGCCTCAGCCCTTAGTGCCTCTGTGGCTGTCATTTAACCCAACCCCCTCCTACTTACGGACTGAAGCCCCGAGGCACCACCCTGAACCGCCCACCGGGGCAAAGCCCCTCTGAAGCTGTCTGGTATAGGGGTGCTGCTGGGGACCAGCCAGCCCGTCGTCTACACCTGCTCCGCACCCTGGTGTGCTCCGCTGTTGCCTGCTCTTCTCACACCTCATCCAGTTAGCACTTTCCTGCCGAGGAAGAGAGAGAGCAGGAGCTACTATCCAATGATCAGGGTTTCGGGGCAGCAGGAGAGCTCTTCTGTAGGTGTTCTTCCAGGGAACTCTTTGGGTCGGTTTTGCACTCCACCGGCAAACCCGCGTTCATCAAAACTGTGAGGAAGGCTTCTTTCCACATACACTCCGACCCTGTGGTTTCAGGCGAAAGTCCTCAGCCTCCAGTTGCCCGACGCGCTTTGAGGGAGAGGCTACAGCCAGGCCGTCCATCTCTGAGTGACGCCCACCCCCACGCATGCAATCGACCACCCCCCCTCGCCCAAGGGTCGCTCACAGCTACTGCTCCACTTTCGTGTTTCCACTTTTTGCTTTCTGGCATCTCAAGGACTCGGTCCCTGTATTGGGAGAGTGGACTATATATGTGATCTCATTTCTATTCTCTTTGCATTCGAATACCATTTATGAAACAAATCCCCAAACCAGGTAGAGAGTTAAGCTCCAAAATGGCAGCCATAGCAATAATGAGCATAATCGCTAATACTGATATTTACATTGGCTTTTCTTTATCTTACAGAGAGTTTCAAGTCTCCACATACAACCTTTATTTTCATATGTGGCAAAAAATACCTATTCTCTCCTTTTGCGAATGAAGAAAATGGCATGGCAGAGTGTAATAAGCGTGGACACAGAGAAGTTACTAGCTGGATGACCTTGTGCAAGTTACTTAACAACTACAAATTTGATTGTCTCATCTATAAAATGGCAATATATATAGCTTGCATGGTTTCACAAAGCCTAAGAGACCACACACACACACACACACACACACACACACACACACACACAAAATACATAAACCAAGACCTGGCCTTTAGCAGGTGCTCCCAAAATGAAAGGGATTATGGAATTTACTCAAAGGTATGCACCAGTTACACTTTAATTGTACCTCTACTGCATACTTTACATTGCCTTCTCTTGTAAGTATTAAAACACAGCTTCCAGCAGGCAGAGACCACGGGTACTTAGTGGATTTGTCTTTCCTAGAGCACAGTAGAGTTTCTTGAACAAATCAGGTGTGGAGTAAAACGGAGACACACTGAACAGCAGTTGTAGCTTTTAAGTTAGTAATACTAGTTTATATTCCAGATCCTTCATTTAGCAGAGATGCAGTTTGGGGCAAGTTCTATCATGTCTCTGTTTCCTCATCTATAAGACAGTCAACAAGCACACCATCCTTGTGGCTTGTTGGGAGGCACAAACAAAATATTTTAAAATGTCTTTTTCTCTATTATTATATGAAAGCAAATTGGGCCCAGAGCTTACTCCCAAGAAACTAAAACTAGTGATTGTCAAAGATGTACACATAAACAACTCACAGAAGGCACCTGAATATAAGAACCATTATAGAAACACAAACAAGAACGCTGGAAACTCCTTTGAGGGAGCAATGGACACTCCTGACTCTTCTGGGGCTCAGTTTCTTCAGATGTAGAACAAAGGAGTAGCACAAGATGATCACCTTTCAAGGCAAAAATCCTATGAATGTATAAGAATTCAATCATGAAAATAAAATAAAACCTTGTAAATCCCTCCAGGTGTGGAACTGGGGAAGTTCTACATCTCATCTCATTGATGCCTCCACTAAACATCAGAACAGATTTCTTTGTTAAAAATACAATTTTAGACCAACAAATTATAACCAGTAGGTCCCTACACAGTTTAAACAACTTTCATCCCTTCTCCTTTATTAAGTAGAAATTGTCTAGCCCCTGTGAATAATTTTTACTTCACATTCTCTGTGCATCAAATGTGTTCACTTTTCTAAGAAATATTTAAGAACAAATACCTAATATTTCAGTCTTCGGTATGGAACAGACATAGCGCTAAATATACATGAACTGCATCTCATTTAATACTAACAATCTTGGGGGACCAGAGTCTACTAGTACCATCCTCTTTAAGATGGGTAAGGAGGCGAGTAGCTTGACTAAAGGCCATTCAGGGTTGGTGGCAGGGCAGGATATGACTCCCAGGCATAATGTCGCCCAAGAAGCAGCCTTTTATATTTGTTGTGCAGGGAGGGGTATCTCTTAAAATTATAAGAATCTTGATAAGATCAATGTACACATAGTTCCCACCAAATGTAAATGAAATTTGGCATTTGAGTCCTTTTACAGATGATCAGCTTTCAATGATGGACTTAATGCTGTCATTCTATATTACATCAGGACTGACCTATTTTTTTTAACACACACATTCTCCCTTTCATCCCTTTTACACATATACACACATGTGTAAATACAAATGGTCACAGAGGACACACCATGGCAGGTGTTCAACTGGAGATCCTGGTCTGAGCTGTGTTTCCAGGCATTCTGTCTTCTCTAAGAATAACGGAGAGAGATTTAGAACAGAGAGAATTTAGAAGATCGTTTTCTGTTCAACCTCTTGATATAAATATACCTCCTTTGAAATTTCCATCCTAATAAGGTGGTGAAAAGGGGCATTCTATTAATTCCTTGATGATAGGTCTTCAAGGTTATGGATCAAACATTTGTTAAATGTGTAGGAATATTTTCAATACTTTGATTTATTGGGTAAAAACATAATACTAATCCTTTCAAAATCTTCCCCAAACAAAGAACATTAGCTATGAGGAAAAAACATAGGAATTGGCATCAAAGAACCTGGATTGCTGGTTCCTCCTTCCTGAGCGTCAGGTTTTCCATTATTAAAATTGAGGCAATTTCTCTCTGATAGACTCTTCACAGAGACTGAATGACAGTAGATGGATGGGCATGTTGTAAGTTCCAGATTTCCATGCAAATTTCTCGTCTTACCACCATCACTACTAGTTTCTACCCCTTCCTTCAGGAACTTTACTGGTCATGATTACTTTTAACGTATGATTTAAATTTTAATAATAATTCTTCCCCTGAGCTTATCACAATTTCTCTAAAAATATTCCAAAAGCATCCTCTACTCAGCCCAACACTTCATTTCATACATTCGTTCATTCACGACACAAGTGTACCGCATTAAAGTTTCTAAAGCACTTTCACGTGATTTTCATTTGACCCTCATACCAACCCAGTGATGGGCACAGGAGACTGCTGTTGCTGTTTTACAGAGGCCAACCTGCATGGCAGGCATCCTGAGCTGGGGTCCTGCAGTGAGGAAGTGAGTCCAGCCCCCCGGCCTCTGGCCTCGTGGGCACCCCACTCCATCAGTCCTTCCTCCCTATCCTGCCAGCGGGGCTCCCTCAATGCTCCACGCCCAGCCTCACACCTGAAGTCACGAATTTCTGTATGCAGCATATATTCAAGCCTCTCTCCCTCTCTTTCCCACCTAATTTCAATGATATGATCCATGGGTATGAAAGCTCCCGGCCTCTAAAACTTTTGAAGGACTTTAGGGGTAGCTTCAGAATCTCCCATATTCAGTATCAAAAAGACACTGCTTCCAGGGCTTCCCTGGTGGCGCAGTGGTTGAGAATCTGCCTGCCAATGCAGGGGACATGGGTTCGAGCCCTGGTCTGGGAAGATCCCACATGCCGCGGAGCAACTGGGCCCGTGAGCCACAATTACCGAGCCTGCGCGTCTGGAGCCTGTGCTCCGCAACGGGAGAGGCCGCGACAGCGAGAGGCCCGCGCACCGCGATGAAGAGTGGCCCCCGCTCGCCGCAACTAGAGAAAGCCCTCGCGCAGAAACGAAGACCCAACACAGCCATAAATAAGTAAGTAAAGTAAATAAATATTTTTTAAAAAAGATACTGCAAAACTGAAAACATAAAAAGGCATCAAAAATTGAAAAAGTGTAGAGAGTTAATTTACTCTAATTTTTTCCCCCAAATTTGGCAATGCAGTTCTTCTATGGGGTGAAAAAAAATACGATTTCTTTAAAGAATATGGTCAAGTCCCTGTAAAAACAAAACGTACATAAATATTTATGACACCAAAATGCTGGATGACTTCATCTACTACTTACTAGAAGAGGTAATAAATCCATTCAGGCTTAACAGTCTCCATTTCTTGGTAATATTGTTTGGAAAGTTTTGAACAGGTGGTACGTTTCCCCTCTAGGGTTGTTATTTGCTTGAAATAATTTTCTACTTGGTATATTCAATTAGTAGCTTAAGAAAACACATTTTAGAAATAGTTTACCATAAAGTTTTGAATTTCATCCCCTGCTGGGTTTGCTTCTCTAGCATATAAAACTAAAAGACACGTTTCCATTTTTAACTGATTTTATTTTCTGAAACTTTTAAAAAAGAATGATAGAGAAATCACACTTCAAGATGCATTTACGTGGCGAGGGATAAATTAGGAGTTTGGGATTAGCAGAAACAAACTACTATATATAAAATGATAAACAACGAGGTCCTACTGGATAGCACAGGGAACTATATTCAGTATCTTGTAATAACCTATGATGGAAAAGAATATGAACAAGAATATCTACGTATGTGTATGTATGTATGTATAACTGAATCATGTTGTGTACACCAGAAACACAACGTTGTAAATTAACTATACTTCAATTTTTAAAAAAAGATGCCTTTACAATAATTACAAAGGTAAGATATAAATGAAAAAAATTAAGGTACAGAAAAATGTGTATAGTTTACTCATATTTGCATAAAAAATTATTATATAAATACGCATATCCATAAACTATTTCTGGAAGTAGACAAAAGGGAAATACTTTTCGTTTTATCCTATTTTCATCATTTGAGGTTTTCTGTCATGCGTGCATTAACATAAGAAGTTAATTAGGACAAATACCAGAAGAGAAAATTCTCTGCAAGTGACCATTTGCCAATCATCATTATAGGTCTCTAAAAAGAAACATGAACGCCCAGTGGGCTGCTCCAAAGCTCATCCAGGTTTGCTGCTGGGTGCGGCTGACTCGGGATGTGCTTCCCGTCAAGATGCACATGCTTTTTATCAGAAATAACACCACAAGTTATATCAGTACTTTTATTCAAACCTAGTAGTCTACCTAAGTTATCATTCTAGCAGCTCAGGACTACAGGGGGTGGAAAGAGAAAATGTGAAAACAGAAACAAGCTGAACTGGCAATCAAGGAGAAGCTAAGCTTCACAGAGTGTTATTATGTGTGGACAACACATTGAAACCACTTTGATCTCAGTTTCCAGGATGATTCATCAGGAGTTTGTCATATCTAATTCCAAGCCCAGCAGTGCCGTTTTATACAGGGGGAGATGCTGAAAAGACTCAAATAACGAGTCATTAGGTAGTCAATGGACAACGCAAACATACTTAAAACATCCAGCTAACGTGCCCATCCGGGAGGGGTCAGGACTCGAAACTGTAAAACTGAAGGTTGTCCGAACCACAGGAGCTGGAATGATTCCTCAACTGATTCACATGCCAATAAACAGTCACTGAGTAACCGCAGTGGGTGAAGTCCTGGGGATTCAGCGAAGCTGGGATTCCTGCCCTCAACGAGATTACCACGCGGCGAGAAGACAGACGTGCACCAGCTACCGTAGCCTAAAAGAACCACTCCAGTGGGTGTCTGGAGGAGAGCCGTGAGAGACGGAAATTAACTATACTACAACTTTTAAAAAAAAGATGCATTTACAATAATTATAAAGGTAAGATATAAATGAAAAAAAAATTATTTCAGGCCGGTATCTGCTGAGGCAGCAGAGAAGGCTTCACACAGGAGGCTCTTTGGAGCCCAGACTTACCTACTGATAGTGGAAAGAAGAAGGAGGTATTTCAGGCAGGAGAATTACATCTGCACAGGCACAGAGGTGTGGGAACGGATGTTAAATTCAGAGAAATATACATTCTGAACAGCTGGAGCATAGACTGCAAACGAGCTAGTGTCAGGATCATGGCTGGCGGGGTGAAGAACAGCCGCCAGTTCTCTGAGGGGCTTCCCTGTCATACACAGGAGTAGAGATTTTAGCCGGTGGCGACCGCAGAGCACGTGTAAACATCCTCCCGGGAACGAGCCGTTAGGAACTGCGAGCCAGAGATCACTCAGGTCCGGAACACAGAGACACGCTGCCTCCGAAACAAAGCTAGGGCGGCAGCACATCCAAGTAAAAGGCAGGCGAAAAGACTGGGGTCCGGAGCTCTACGTGACAGGTGTCACCTTCTCCCAGAGCAACCCTGAGCAAGTACCCGCATTTCTCTGTGTCTTACTTTCTGCAACATGAGGCTGCTCGACAGATCAAGCGGGAAGGAATGTGAAAGGTACGAAGACAGCCAATGCCTTCCCAGGGTTAGTCTGACCTTCCTACTGTCCCCTGACGACTCCCGTTCACAAGCCCCCACAAAGCCTGCTACTGTCACACCCCTCCTGACACCTTCCCAGCCAGAGAGAAGAGACCCCACCCGGTCACAGTGAAGTCTGGTCACAGACTCTATTTCTATGCTTTTCCTCTGCAGCCAGGCAACACTTCCGAGCCTTGAATTTTATAGCGTGACATTTTAATACTTTCTTAAATATTTTGTGAAAAAACACCACAGCACGTATGATGGGACAGGGATACCTCAGTTCCTCTGTTACAGATTCCACCCCTCCATCTGGAACGTCCTTCCCCTCCATCTTTCTGGTGCTATGCTAGTCCTTTTCGTTACTCAAAGGTCACCTTCTCAATTGAGGTCTTTCCTGAGCCTGTTTAAATTGTATTCTACACACACAGTCCTTAACTTTCTTCTTGTTTTTCAAAGCTCTTATCATAATCTAATAAAGTATGCATTTTATTTACTTATTGTGTTTACGGTGCTCCTTCCTCAGTGGAATGTAAATCTGAAAAGGGCAACGGTTTTTACATATACTTTGCTCACGACTGTCTCCCCAGGATCTAGAATACTCCCTGGCATAAGTAGTCATCTGACAAATATTTGACAAACACACACATAATTCAATTATTTCATACGTGCTGAAGAATTATTAATTTTCAGTAATCCACCCAGGGAACATTTGTTTGCTACCCTTGATATGTCAGGTCCTGCTCTAAGCAATGAGGAAAACAATAAACACAACACAGACACTGGTCTCAAACAGCTCATTTTCTACTGAGATGAGAGTAGATAAATTCAAAGTAATAGTGTATAAACGTTATGAGGTAAGTAAAGGGCGGTACAAACGTGCGTAGAGGAGCATCCAGCACAGCCTGGGAGCGCGACAGAATGGTGGCAAGTGGTAGGAACCGTGCCTTGGTGAGGTAAGACCTGAACCAAGTGCTAAGCAAAGAAATGCTGGGGAAACATTATAGGCAAAAGAGTACAACATACTGAATGCCAAGAACAGAGAACACACGGGCTGGTTGAAAAATTTAAGCAGCTTGGTATGGCTGGAGTGAACGAACATGAAGTTGCAGAAACAGACAGAGGCCAGACCACATTGCCAGGGCAACAGGAAATCACTGAAGGATTGTAGACGCAAGGGAGGATGACCAGACCTCCATTTTGGAAAGACTTCTCTGACCGATGCTTGGAAAAAGATGCAAAAGCAACAAAAAGGAAGAGACAATGATGTTTGATTGCATTTTTCACTCTTCACCTCACCCTTCAGACTAACAACCAAATGCTTTCCACAGAGCTGCCAAGAAGTCTCTGGAGAATTAGCTGGCTTGTGACCTAGCCGTGTGCCATCTTAACGCTATCAGAGGGCACATCTGTTTCTCTTTGGAGCAGCTGAGAAGTTAGAAATCATGTGTTGAGGTATCACCACTGAGCCACATGAACCTTGCTGGCTTCTATTTGCACTAGGCTTTAACGCTGCTTCCCGAAACAATGACCCTGACCAGCAGCTGCCTTACACTGCTGGGCCCAGAAAGGGAACGGCTACAGGTGTCAGGAACCACGTCACAGGGTGGGTGAGTTTTCCAACAACCAGGAATCCGAGGCCAAGGCCTAGGGTGAGGCAGGAGACCTCCGAGGGACATCTTCAAAGGAAAGGACAGTTTGACAGGAAAACGGTGGCAGGAACAAGACTAAGAGCTAAAGGGCAGTGATGGTGGGTTGGCATAAGATGAAAGGAAGAGACAGAAATTGGTGTAAAGGGTAGAAAAGGGCAGGAATCAGGTTTCATTATTCTTCACACTCTAACACCAGGCTCTATGTCCTTCACAGCAGGCAGTCAATAAATGCTGCATCGATGAAAGGATGAGCAAAATATAAGACCTGAAAATAAAACAGTCATACTTTCTGTTGGGAATACAGAAGAAACAAAGATGGACACACCTTTACTTCTAACCCTCATCTTTCAGTGTTCTACTTCCTCTCTCTGCACGCTTTAGTCACAGAAATCTCAAGTGGGGTTTCTTACAGAGTGACTTCAGTATCTGCAGTAGGAAACAGTGACTGCCAGATATTAAAAGCTGGGATGGAATTTAATGGTGTTCTCCTACCTTACCTCTCTCAAAGACAGTTCAGGATTTGGGACTTTTAATTTTTGGTTCAAAGTAATTTACTATCAGGGAAAACAGGAAAAATACAGACTGTCCTAGAATTTCCCTTCAAGAGGACTACTTTAAGTTTTTAGGTAATGAAACCGAAGATCAGGCCAAAATGTGGCGCTGCAGCCAGCTCTTTGGCTTCTGTCACAGTCTGAACATGTGGTCTGTCTGGCGAGGGTTTCCAGTCCTCTCACCTGCAGCTCCTCTAATCCACCTTTACACAACTGTCTCTCATGGATTTATGGTAAGTGGTGAGTTCACTGAGGTCAGACAGCCATAATCACCTCCTCATCTCAACACTCGCTCAGAGGCCAAGGCACACATAAGGTGCTTGGGGCGGGGTTTAGGGCCAGACCAGCTGACCGAGTGGCCTTTCAATCCTCTGTATCCATGAAAGGTGGAACACAGTGTCGGGCACGCAGTGTGACCTTAATACAGATTACACACATGGAAATAGTACATACTACATGGGAGTCCTGAGCCAATTATCCAGCACTTGTGTACGTACTACCGAAAAGATGAACACACATTTAAAAGCAGACACCAGCACACGCCATGAATACTCTTTGCCAGCCATCCAACTGAATGGAGTAAGAAAGACATTAAGTAAGTACACTGTTGCAGAAATAAACCTGCCACACTTCCACCTATATAGTCACTTTCCCTCAACTGATAACACAGTAGGTCAATTCCTTATTTCACATAAAAACATACCTGTGATATAAAAGCAAAACAAAGGAAAATTACTAGAGTATAGGATCAAAGTACTGTACAAAGCAGCAGTAGCTATCGAAAACAAAAAAATAAATTCAAAATTTCCAAAATAAAGTAATATATCAACTGGCTAAAAAAGAAAGCAACAGTCCTTTTCTTGGCCAATTTCATCCTAATATACCTATTCCTGAGAACAATACCCACTGACAATGATGACGCCCTTGGGAGGGCGACCTGCACGGCACAGGGTTCCCCCACCCACCTTCCTCTTTTTTAATAAAAACTGATGAATGAAAGCCATAGATTTTGCCACGAATGGAATGTTTTCACATACTTAAAGGTTCTTAGATATGTTTTGGATGGCGGAGGCAGCTAGAACTTTGATACTCATGTGAAATTATTTCTTTATAGTCTACTTTGGGTCGGGGAGGAAGAATCCTGCCTCAGTAAAAACTGGACCTTGGATTTGTACACAGAGTGGATTTGAAAGTCTGATCTATTTGCTTACCTACTCTTAAAGTGCTAATTCTCTTAAAATGTCCAGTGTAAAAAGGAAATAATTTCCAAACGCTGATGATTAAAGGTGGTGTACACAAGTAAACCTAGAGGGCTTCCATTTTCCAACGGCATCTGGGACACTTCCGTGTCCACAAAAGAAGGCACACGTAACTTGAGGCCACGCTTAGGTGCTCACTCAGAAATTAACAATAAAGTTAAATAAAAGTGTCAGAAGCTTGGTGGCAAGTAGGCATAGTGTCTCTCAACATTTCATCTGCATAATTACTACTGTCATATCTCTCTGGCTTAAAAATAAATAAAAGTGCAGCACCGTTCAAAGGACTACATTGCCTACTGTCCTAAATTAGACAGAGCCATCTTTCTCTTGAGAAGTGAGTTAAAAAGCCAACTCTCCATTTCTCCTGTCCTTTAGCCTTTCCTAAGAATGCTGTAAAATAATATCAATGACAGAAAAGTTAGGGGATGAATCAGCATCCACAATAAATATTAGAAACTCTACTTCTTATTAATTCCTGGAAAAGCAACTACGTATAACACAGAAAAGGCAAAGGCTGTCAGCCACTGGGAATACAAAGGACTCTCAATACAAAGTGCCTCAGTCCCTCCGAAGAGGTAAACGTGTTTTAACTACTTTAGAAAAGCTTAACCCTGCTCATTGAACAAAGTGGAAACCATGAAGACTCACCCTGTAAAGAGGATGGCACTCGTCCCTGAAACACGGAGCCAACCGGGCGTAGATCTGTAGGCTATAGTAATAGGCTGCCAGCTGGAGAGAGACAGCGGAGTGGGACTGCTTTTCAAAGCACCTGTTAGCGTCTAACACCTAGAAGGAAGCACGACAGAAACAGCTCAGCCGAAAGGAAATTAGCACAACCATCATAAACCATCACATTTCTAGTCCTTATTGTAGAATTCTGGTTCAAAGCTTCTATCGTATCAACTCAAGCTCAAGCTCATCTTAGTATGACTACATTAAAATTCAGAAGACATTATAAGGCAGATCCTACGCACATGAAAGTAGATTTTAAAATCAACATTTCAGCCCACATTGTAGAACTTACTTTCCAGGTACTGACCACAGTCCTTCCATCTTGCAAGAACAACCAGAAGGAAGTGAAACATAATAAACAATTTACTCGTGAAAATCCCCAGTAAAGACTTTTAGTTTATTCATTTTTAAGTCCTTCTTTCTTGGTAAGGGTAAACTTACCTGTGGTAAGGCAAGGAGATAAGCAAGAGCCAAGGTCATATCATTTGGTAAAGCATCGCATGCCAGTTGCAAGAGAACTGAATGTAGAAAAAAATATATATATATTGCATTATTTTATTAGAGGATCCACGTGACATTCATAGTTACTAAGTGTCATGACTTTAGTCCTTTATGATGTCAACAGTAATTCGTTTCAGAGAACTCTTTAAGATCCTTTATGAAAGTCTATTCAGCACCATAGAAATAACAGACTACATGAAACTATGTTAAATGATAACCTTGCCTTAACTCAAATTATGCTGTTTGCTACTTACACAAGAGAAAACCCAATTAGTGCAGCTACAAAGTCTAAGTGCAAATAGATCAGTGAGGATGGTTTCTGCCAGCTAATCTTTTGGTTTTCAAGACCCAGACCAAGCTTTAAAATTCTGGATATCAATGACAGCTACTGTAGAAAATGACCATCTGAACATTAATGATGAGAGTAACAACACAGCTTTTTGTGAGTGCAGATTTAGGATAAATCTTCTGATTACTACAATTACGATAAATGGTTTTGTTCTTTCTCTTCACCACACTCCACAGAAAGAAAACCAGTCTCTTGCTTTGATTATAGAACACCTTAAAATATCCCAACCATCTACAACTTTTCCACAAAAAGTTTTATATAAGCAACTACCTATCAGTATCATGGCTTTAACAAAGGAGAGAACACTGCCAACAACATCTGTGTTTATATCCATTTTATATTAATAAGGAGGTATTCCATTTAGGGTCTTAAGTGACAAATACCAGGTAGTCGCTGTAATCACAATGTAAATCTTTTATTTTTAAAGAACGGACTCTCCTAACCTTCACTAATGAAGGTAAACAGTATTTAAATAATTCAAAGTAAATATTTCACTTTGTAAATACACCATATAATTTTTTCCCAGAAGATTTACCTTCCTAATTGTGTCTTACTTGAACTAAAGTTTAAAGCCATCCATATAATCTGAGCTCGGCTGACCACTGGAGCAGAGGGTGGGTCCGTGGTGAGGAGCCAGCTGCAAGCAGCTGGAGCGTCAGAGGCTGACCGAAAACTCAGCATGTCCTGCACATGATCTATGGGGGAAGAAACTGAGCTTTCTCCACTGTGCCTCTGCAAAGAGTTCTCTAAATACTCACTTCCTCTGTGCTCTCCAAATCTCATAAACCAAGTTGGACCACCAGTCAGCCTCAGGCCCCCCAAGGAATTGTACTATTCTAGAGATGTTTTCTGATCAAAAGCTACTCATTTCAAGGCCCATTTCCAAATTCAGCCCTTCACTCGGTATCAATGAGAACTTTCTCTAAACCCGATATTGCTCTAAAATAAGAAGCAGAGTTCCTGCCCTTTCAGAGTAAACACACTAAGACCAGAAAAAGTCTTCAAATAAATAATTTAAAAATACAATGCAAAGGGCCCAAATCAAATTTTATACAAACAAGTATGGGAGCAAAGAAGAGTTATAAAATCGCCGAATGTATTCTCGAACACTATCAAAACTGAAGGATGAAGGAGTTAAGTTATACATTTCGGACAACAGAAGATGAAGGAAGAAAAAGCAGGTAAGCTTAGTCTGCTGAAAATCCTGTACTTTTGAGAAAGATTTACTTAGAGTCTAGAAATTGCACACCATACAAACACACATAGAAACACACACACACACACACACACAACACCAGGGCTGCCATTTTGGCTTATGTCTGCCTTATGTACTTTACCATTTAATACCTGCCCAGCTGTGCGTGGGACCTTTAATTTGGAGAAAAAACAAAATCCAAGTTTCACATACTAATAATTCTTCCCTATTAATTTTCTCTCTTTTTTGCTTTTTTTATAAGATTACCTACAACTGCAACCTTATTTAGTTTTTTTCCACCCCTGTTTTTACTTTCTTCAGATACTTCCCTTCCTTATGCACAAAAGAGGCCAATTTTCAAACAAGTATATCTAAACCCACGCATCAAAAAACAGCCCTGTCTCTCCAGAGCTCAGGAGCCCTTATTTCAAGTGAGTGGCTGATGCTCCAGCTAGGAGAGGACCACCCCTCTCCCTCTTAGAGTTGTGGTTAGGGCCAGTCTGAGGCTTGCCTGGGAAAATCAGTCCCATGACTGACTCTATTCCAGTCAGACTTTTTTTTTTTTTTTTCTTTTTAAATCCTGTCTTCAACTCAATCTTTCACTCCATTTGATGTGCATTTGGTTACTTCCAAAAACCAAAGCACCCTCAAGGGATGAAAAAATATGGTACCGCTGAAGATATTCCCAAGCATATGCTACAGACCCTGAAGGAAATTCCAAAAGGAAAACAACCCAACAAAAAACAAAAACAACAAAAAAGAGCCATGACAGCGTGGTTGGAACAAATGCATAGTTCCCAGAAGATACCTTTGAGAGACAGAATCTCCATCTGAATACGTAAGTTCCAGTAGGTTTATTTTTTAAAGTTATATTATTTCACAGATACAACTCACAAGATGGTCACTAGCATTTCTTGAACATATACCACTGAATACAAAGCTTTCAGCAGGCAAAAGAGAAAAGAAATAGTTAATTTCCATGAGCTAAAAGTAATGACAAAAATCACCCTCAGAGGAGTCCGAAGAATCATCACTGTTAATTTTCACCAAGCAGTGAAAATAATCACTTTAAAATACAAATATTTGCTCCAAGTGAATAATATCCACATGGGTTTTATTTCATATATACAAATGTGCTCATCATTTCAAACTTTTCTGCAGTTCATAATGCTTTGACACTGGGGGGTCTTGACGATCCTGGGGAGACTGCCCTCCCAGGGCTAGTCAATTGGCAGGTAGAGCAGACGGTTTCCCGGTGAGCACGCCTTTGATCTACAAACCAACCAGTTCAGAGCCAATTCTCTGAACCACCCCCTCTCTCTCTGGCTTTTAAACTACAGAGGCAATATCACCTCGTCCTGATCACCTCAGGGCCAGGTGCTGGTCAGCCAGAGACCATCCCATAGCCCAGAGTCCACCAGGTTATTCAAACTCTCCATCGTAAGCTTGCTCAAGCGTGCCTACCACACCTCTCCTGTTCCTTCCCACGAAAACCCATACTCTGGCCTCATGCCTTCTGCCTCCAGGTGACCTGAGTGCCTCCCCATGTGGCCCAGGTGGCTTGCTGTGTCTTCTGTTTCTAGGGATTGGTGAGTATAAACTTCTTCCTTCACGACAATCATTTTCATGTCTGGGTGTCTGCCCACACCTGAATAAACCAGACTCTGGGTACATTTCAGAACAACAACTAAAACATCTATAAATGTACAATGAATCCCTGGCCTACAAAATCAGGCAGAATGATATAGCAGGAGGGAAACCATCTGCAGAACCAGAAAGTTGTGGGATCAAAGCTAAGACCCACCACTGACTTACTGCACAAGTTTTTCCAATTAATCGTTCTGCACCCAGTATCTTTCATATTTCTAAAAATAGTACACTGTTCTCCCAGTGAGACAAACATAAAACCCCAGAGTCATCTTGGACTTCACTCTCTTCTCCGCTCCCAACATTCAGGTAGCCATCAAATCCTGTTGAATTATTTCTAAAGAACTCTTTCACACATACTTTCTATTTTCACTGCCACAAACTCTAGTTTAGATGGTCAGCGTTCAAAACCTGGGCTCTTTCAAGAACCCCTCAACTGTACCTGATGCCTTCAGTCTTTCTCCTTCCAATCCATCCTTAAAACAGTAGTTTCATACCAATTTTATAGTAATGTTCATTAAGTACTGTGTAATCATGTCTCTCTCCAGCTGAAAACACATACACACACACACACACACACACACACTCCTACCTTCAATGGTTTCCCATTCCCTAAAGAAGGAAAGCTAGATTTCTTATTTAGCACTCAAGGCCTTCATAAATATGGGCCAGCCCTAACTTATGGTTTTAACTGATATTATCTCTACCCTACACCCCAGCCAAATTAATCTGACATTCAAATGACCTATAATGCAAACTCTCTATAAAGAAAGTGCTCATGCCATTCCTCTATAAAACAATAATAATAGTTATTATTATCATAAAATGAAAATACCTATTTAAAAAAAAAAATCTGCTTTGGGCTTCCCTGGTGGCGCAGTGGTTGAGAGTCCGCCTACCGATGCAGGGGACACGGGTTCGTGCCCCGGTCCAGGAGGATCCCACATGCTGCGGAGCGGCTGGGCCCGTGAGCCATGGCCGCC